>NC_061821.1:22566302-22571302 GCF_019202785.1 Penaeus chinensis | reverse complement strand
CAACCATGATGAGGCTGGGCAACATGAATCCACTCCAGACAGCCGACATTGGGCATAACCTGACCCCGAGTGAGGCTAGTGATCCAAGCTGACCCAGGATGGAAAGAACCCAAGCCGAGCTACCCACACAGAAAGATACACCACATGAAACCAAGCTGAAGGGCGAATGACCCCAAAGATGTGTCTTCAAGATCCAGTCAGACTGTATCATGACACAACACCCTCCACCACCCCTGGCAAGGTAATAGCAACTGTCACAGAGTGACCATGCTATTACTGTGTGACATATAAACCAATGCACATGACCCCAAACATCTCCTTAACCCATACAAACACTACACAGAGTTGCAATCCAAATTGGACTTACCACCTCATGGGAAACACCACTCCACAGAGAGAGTTAGAGTTAGCGTTAGAGAGAGAGAGAGAGAGAGAGAGAGAGAGAGAGAGAGAGAGAGAGAGAGAGAGAGAGAGAGAGAGAGAGAGAGAGAGAGGAGAGAGAGAGAGAGGGAGAGAGAGAGAGAGAAAGAGAGAGAGAGGAAGAGAGAGAGAGAGAGAAAGAGAGAGAGAGAAAGAGAGAGAGAGAAAGAGAGAGAGAGAAAGAGAGAGAGAGAAAGAGAGAGAGAGAAAGAGAGAGAGAGAAAGAGAGAGAGAGAAAGAGAGAGAGAGAAAGAGAGAGAGAGAGAGAGAGAGAGAGAGAGAGAAAGAGAGAGAGAAGAGAGAGAGAGACAAGAGAGAGAACAAGAGAGAGAACAAGAGAGAGAGAGAGAGAGAGAGAGAGAGAGAGAGAGAGAGAGAGAGAGAGAGAGAGAGAGAGAGAGAGAGAGAGAGAGAGAGAGAGAGAGAGAGAAAGGGGGGGGGGGCGGGGGCTGCACTAACCTTGAGCTTGAGTTGTATTTATAATACTCTGGGTTACATAAGCATTTCTTCCATAATACTGCTCGCAACTTTCATGGGTGTCCTTAACTTCCTCTTTCCGGATGAGGGGATCATAATTACGGTTTATGTTAAACCCTGCCTCAATCAGCTCATCTAATGTCATCCAAACAGGTAAACCATCCTGATACCAAGCCAACCATTCAAACAGGCCAGGCTCAATATTAATTGGCATTCGCTCAGCAATGCCCAATCCTGAAAAGTGTTAATAATCAAAGATTAACTCTAGAAGAAGTGAAAGATAACTATATTAAGAATTTCTTTTCAAAACATTATTATAGCAAATCTGAAATTAATGAAATGTGTCACTCAACCTTTTAAAATATTGGTGCATGTCTGAACACAGCGGAGAGATGGGGAGCAGAAAACATGATGCACTTCTGTGTTGGAGTTTTTTAAGGCTTGTCCCACTAGAGTCGCTTGCAGCAAACCAATATTTGTTAGGGGACAATCTTTATAGAAACTGTGTGGTGCTCCTATCCGGCATGGCAGTTTTTCTGGCATGTTCAGATCTCGACGAGTGTAAACTCCTGATTTAATTAAAAGTGAAGGAAACAGAAAAGAACATAAGAATATGGGTCTGTGGGAAAGACACTAAGCTTCAAATGCTTTTACCTTAAAGGAGCAATTCCATTTCTAAATATATTTGTTATAATAAAAATTTATATAATTTCCTAGAAGTAACACTCAACTTCATGTATTTCCTTATTAACAAACTATATTTGAGGGAGGAAAGCTATTGCAAATGAGTAACTGAATTTTACCCAGATAAACGTTAAACTTACTGAAATACCTTGTATGTCAATCAAGGAAGCCTTCCCTTTTTCAAAGCTAAAGATAGAAATTCTCAACACAATAAAATTCCTAATTCTCATCAAAATAAATAATATTCCCAATTCTAAAATAATCACAGCCTCCCCCATGAATTACTGTAAGCAAAGAATTTATTCTGGCACTGACCTGTTTCATCAAAACAAAAGCGTATCCAGTCGCCAAAGGTAAAGTCAACTCTCTCCCCATGACGAGCCACAATGATCTTTCTTGGGCCTTCAATTGGAAACTTGTAAAGGGGAGCATCTTTCTTTGGCTTTTTCACCTGTAAAAAAAATAAAAATATCATGAGAGAGAGAGAGAGAGAGAGAGAGAGAGAGAGAGAGAGAGAGAGAGAGAGAGAGAGAGAGAAGAGAGAGAGAGAGAGAGAGAGAGATGGAGGGAGGGATGGAGAGGGAGAGGGAAAGAGTGAGGGAA
This sequence comes from Penaeus chinensis, assembly GCF_019202785.1. Classification (NCBI taxonomy): domain Eukaryota; kingdom Metazoa; phylum Arthropoda; class Malacostraca; order Decapoda; family Penaeidae; genus Penaeus; species Penaeus chinensis. The sequence continues at coordinate 22,569,118 of NC_061821.1, read as the reverse complement.
GGGGGGAGGGAGGGAGAGGGAGAGGGAGAGGGAGAGGGAGAGGGAGAGGGAGAGGAGAGGGAGAGGGAGGGAAGGAGGGAGGGAGGGAGGGGGGAGAAGGAGAAGAGAGAGAGAGAGAGAGAGAGAGAGAGAGAGAGAGAGAGAGAGAGAGAGAGAGAGAGAGAGAGAGAGAGAGAGAGAGAGAGAGAGAGAGGAGGGAGGAAGAGAGAGAGAAGGGAGGAATATGCAGCATATTTGACTTAGTCAGAATTTACAAACCTACCTTGGCATAAAGAGCATCTAATGCCTCATATTTTGGCAACAAAGGCGACTGGTTTGCTTCTAAGGAAGCTTGTCGAGAATGTAAACGATCCATTGATGATGATTCTGAAAGCACTTCAGTTGAGCGTCTTGAGCCTTCACTGTTTTCCAGGAGGTTCAGCAAAGACAAGGAAATTGGGGGACGGCGTGGGAAAGTTGCCGTTTCCAGCCCTTCTAAACCGGAGTTGCCTATAACTGGGATTGCTCTGTGTTTGCAAAGAAACATACATTGTAGAAAAGTGAGGGAGTTTAACATCTTTCATACACTACACTGATATTTTAGTTTTAACTTTTGTCAAAATGTCAAAATGAAACATCTATAACACGCTAGATATTATATGGCCGATGTGTAAGCATAAAAAATTAATTCCTTTCATATTTCACAAAAAAATTAAAAAATAATAAAATAATCAAACAAAACTATTTACACGCACTTACTTATGAAGCGTCCAGGCATCTGATTCGGCTGTTCGTTCAATATAATTAATAGGCAAGTAACCCGTACTCCCAGTAAGCCATGATGTTCCTTCGACCCATCCATCAGGTGATGAACCCAAACTGTCTCCATTAACATAAACAAAATCACCGATGAGCAGCTCAAGCTCATCTGGTTCTCGAGGGACATGAGAATATAAGACTTTGTGGACCTGCAAAGAACCAAAATTTGCTTTACTCACAGTTTGTTCATTTATTCACAGTCTGACTATGATGCTTATCAGAGAAAAAGAAACAAAATTAGTGCCTACGTTCATTTACAGTTTGCCGATTGTGCTAAGCACATGAAACAAACAAAAGCTTTGACAGCCAGATTCATTAACAGTTTCATAATTCATACTTGTCAGACATGATACATAGAAGCCCTAACAGTTGGGTTCATTCACAGTTTGATCATTCTTAGCAAATAAAACAATAAAATCAGAATGCCCTACTGGAGGTTTCACTCATAATTTCAAGATGAAAATAAAAACTTTCCTGTTTTTTCAGCATGATAATCATGTTTACCAGATGCAGCAAAGGCACTCTGAATGCTGGATTTACTCACTGTGTGAGTAAATCCAGCATTCTTTTAACCTTTAAAGTCTGTGCTGCCTCAAATGAGCACATAACTAAGCTTTTAAAAACTAGTGACCTGTGTTCACACTTCTATTTGGGGTATATACTGAGGAAAACTAATATATCAGGTACTTTTTGGGTTATTATTTTTTCTAGCCTTGGGGCCACAGAGAACTAACCCTGAATCTCCCTTTCCCGACTGGGCCTTCACCTTTATGCCTGGGTCCCTTCTCTCCCCATCTAATCCTCCCTCTATACCCCCTCTAGGCCATAAGAGATCACTACAATAGCCATCCCATCATTTGCCCCCTCTCCCTTGGACCCCTTTTTCCCCTTGGCTTGAGCAACTTGTTTATTTTATGTTTTACTATGTATTTTGTAAATAAATAAATCTGTATGATAAGTCTGGAATTTATTACCTTACAAATATGATGAGCATGTTTTATTGTATCATACATTTTCTTTCTTCCTTTTTTCTTCTGCTCTATCAATACTCATAAGATTTCCCTCTTTAATATCTGCCCTTAAAAACCAACTCCAAAAGCCTCATTACCTCATTTCCTACAATCCGGGTGTCCCTGGAGTAGAGCCGCACCTCCCAGGCTGCAGGTGCTCTCGGGTCCACAATATCAACAAGTGATTCCAGACGAGAGAAGTGCGATGGTGGGAACTGGTAGGCAAGTGTAAGGTGCAAGGCTTTTGTTGCTGCTTCGCCTGTGGTGCCTGTTTGAGCAAGGTAGAAGGTTGTCAGGAACATCAAACACAGATTGGTGAGCCTCTCTTTGATATTCCGTGACATGCACTTGCTAGATGGCTACTCAGTGGATGTGCATCTGGTCATAAGCATTTTTACTTTGCAAGATTCATTCTACAATCATTTTGAATATTAAAAAAAGATACAACTATTGTACTGGATTCCAATTAAGATGAAAACAGTGCATGTAACCTCTCTCTATATTATAATGTCAAGGTGCATTTAACTAAGAGATTATAACATATACTTGGTCTTCAAATGCTAAATTAACAAATGCAGTTCTTTCAAATGATATAAAGGGATATCTCTCTCAAATAAAACTATGCACACAGCAAAAACTACCCTCTTCTCTCTATACATATCACATGAAAAAGATATTAAATTTCAAATGTTTTTATAATATAGTTTTTCCTATTTTTAAATGGGTGTTTAATTTAAACTAATGGCTGCAGATGGCATGACTACATGCTATGTCCAATGCAATTTTAGTTCATCAATTGTGTTTACACAGAGATGGTTCCACAAATGTTTAGTCTCCAAGGTCTTTATTTAACCTGTTTACCCTTTTCCTTGATTTTTGGCAAGTTTCCTGTTATCTTTATTATTAATAACATCTTATTTTATTTTAATCCTAATGCCAATAATAATAATAACAGCACTGATATTAATAATATTAGAAAAACAAACAAACCTGCAAATCTAATGATTG
>NC_061821.1:22541302-22546302 GCF_019202785.1 Penaeus chinensis | reverse complement strand
TCCCTTCCCTCCTCTCTCGTCCTCTCTCCTTCTCTTCCTTGTTCCCCCTTCTCTTGCCCCTTCCTCCCTACCTCCTGTCTCCTCTTCCCTCTGCTCTCCTTCCCCTCTCACTCATCCTTTCCCACTTTCCCAGCTTCCCCTCCCTTCCTCTCTCCTCCTCCCCCCCTCGCTCCTTCACCCCCTCGCTCCTTCTCCCCCCCTCCCCCCCACACCGCATGTCCTCAACGCCTTGCCTTGAACTTGAAGTAGGTGTTTGAACGAGCCAAGGCCAGCAGAGATGGGGTGGCGGGGAGGGGGTGTGGTGGGGGGGATGTGCGTGAGAAGGGAGAGTAGGGGGGAGGGGAGAGAGCGAAGAATTGTGAGGGCAAGAGATGGAGGGAGGGAGGGAGGGAGGAAGGGAGAGAGGGGGGAGGGAGGGAGGGAGGGGGGGAGGGAGGAAGGGATGGGGGTATGGGAGTAAGAGGGTGGGGTAGGTGGGTAGATGGGGGGTTGGGGGAAGTTACAGAGAATTGTTGGGCGTATGGGTCGAGTAAAGAGGGAGAGACGGGGGGAGGGGAGGGGGGCAGGGGAGAGGGGGAAGGGAAAGATTATTTTTGCTCTTATTTTTACTATTTTTTTTTCTTTATCTTATTTCTTAGAGGGACTTTTTTCCACTTGGGTTGTGACGGTCGATTGTGTTAGCCTGTTTTGTTTGAGGATGGTAGTTGAAGGGGAGAAGGAAGATGAGAGGGAGAAGGAGAATGGAGGAGGGGGAGAAAGAGAATAGAGGAGGGGCGAAAAGGAGGAGGAGGAGGAAGGAAAGAGGGAGAGTGAGAAGGGAAGGAGGGAAGGAAGGGGAATGAGAAAAGGAGAAGAAAAGGTGAAGCAAGAGAATGGGGCATAGTGAGATGAAGAGAAGGAAGGGGGCGAAAGGAGGAGAAGAAGAAAGAGGGGGGTGAGGGGTAGAGGGGAAGAAAGACGGACGGAGGGAGGAGGAAAAGGCGAGAAGAAGAAGGAGGAGGAAAAGGCGAGAAGAAGAAGGAGGATGATAAAGGACAGTGAAAAAAGAAGTAGGATTTGATAAAGTAGCCGAGGAGTAGAAGAGCAGTAGAAGGAGGAAATAAATAAGGATGACGAAGTGATAAATAGTAAGGTAAAAATTGATGAATATGAAGAAGGGATAAAGAAAAGAATAAGATACGAAAGAAGAATGTAAGGGGAAGTAGAAAAGAAAAAAAAGAAAAAGTAACCAGAGAAGGGGGGACAGGGGAAGGAAGAATGAAGATAGGGAAGAAGAAACATGATAATAGGGAAGCAATCGAGGCGAGGGATGTGTAAGAAGAGGCATAGAGAGGTTTGAAAAGTTATTTTGTTGAGAGTGAGTGAAGGAGGAAGGGAAGAAAAAGAAGATAATGAGGAAGATGAAGATGATGATGAAGGTGAATATGAAGACGAATAATGATATTGATAATAAAGAAGAAGAAGGGGAAGGAGAAGAAGGGGAAAGAGAAGAAAGGGAAGGAGAAGAAGGGGAAGGGTGAAGAAGAGAAAGAGAAGGAGGGGAAAGAACAGAAGAAGGGGAAAAGGAAAAAGCAGGAGAACAACAACGGCAGTAATCACAGTGAGGAAAATGCCAACATAATTATTATCATAAAAGCACTATTAAAAGTTCTCTTATATTACAATTGATGACCATGATAGTAATGATAATTTTGCCAACAGACGTCACGGTCCCGAAATTATTTTAGGGCAATTTGCATTTTGCGGAAATGTCGAATAGTGAATCGAGGCTACCCGGTTCCGTAGAGTTTTCACAAACCGATGTGTCCTCGGGTGTGCGCATTTCCATAAAATTAGAGTAAAATTAAAGGGATGGGGGGGAGGAGAGGAGAGGAGGGGGAGGCAGAGGGAGAGACGGAGGAGAGGGGAAGGGAGGGAAGAAGGGAGAGGGGAGGGAGGGAAGAAGGGAGAGGGGAGGGAGGGAAGAAGGGAGAGGGGAGGGAGGGAAGAAGGGAGAGGGGAGGGAGGGAGGGAAGAAGGGAGAGGGGAGGGAGGGAGGAAAGGGAAGGGAGTAAAGGAGGGAGGAACGGAGAAAGAAGGGAGATAAGGACAGGGAATAGGGAGAGAGGAAGTGATAGAAGGGATGAGGAATCAGGGACGAGAGGGATTTTTTTTTTTTTAAGAGAGAGAGAAAGAAAAAGAAAAAGAAAGGAAGAAAAGAAAAGAAAAGAAAAGAAAAGAAAAGAAAAGAGAGAGAGATTGTTTTTTAATTTGTTTTGTTTTGTTTGATATTTGTTTGTTGAAGATAATATTCCGGCACTGATAGATTGCCAGCTGCAACAATGATGGTTTATCTTCTTCGATTAATGATAAATGATAAGTAACATAACAAATGTCATTCGAGTATCTTCTTCATCGTTTCCTATTGATATAGATGATGGGATGATGATAAGTAGTGATTGGACAAATCAGTACTTTAATCTCCTGGGTATTATTACCACCATTGCTATTGTTATAAATAAAAGTCAGCAATGACGATGAAGATGTGATGATGATGATGATGAAGGTGATGATGATGATGATGATGATGAAGGTGATGATGATGATGATGATGATGATGATGATGATGATGATGAAGGTGATGATGATGATGATGATGATGATGAAGGTGATGATGATGAAGGTGATGATGATGATGATGAAGGTGATGATGATGATGATGATGATGATGATGATGATGGTTTTGAGGATAATGATAATTACAATGATAATGATTATTATTGTCGATATTATGATTGCTATTGTATAACTGATATCGTCCTGCAACAACAGCTGCTGCTGTTATTAGGAAAAAAAACATATATATATATCTTTCTCTTTCTCAATTTCAATCCCAATCCCCTCGTTTTCTATTGAAGGACAACATCCACTTTAAGGCGAGCTGATTGTTCCCCCTCCCCCCTCTCCCCATCCTCCCACTCCCCATTTCCTCTCTAGTAGCCTTCCTTTCCCCAGCTCCCTTGTCCCACTTCTCTCCTCCCCCCTCTCCCTTATTTCATCTCCCTTCCCTATTTAATTTCCCATTTCTCTCCTTTATCCTTCCCTTCCCCCCTTCCTCTTTCCTCACACTCTCCCTCACTCCTTTTAATCTCTCCTTCGTCCTCGCCACTTCCTCCTATCCCTCGTCCACTTTCTCCCCTTCTTCCTTTACTCCTATACCCTTTCCCTCACTCCCTTCCCCCCTCCCCTCATGCTCCCCCACACGTTCACTCTCTTCCACTCTCTCCCTCCCCTACTTATTTCCCTCCACCCCTCCACCCCCTTATTTGCTCGCCTACACCCTACTTCCTCCTCCCCTTCCCCAATCTCCTCTTCCCCCTCCACCCCACCCTTTCGTACTTGCGCCCCACTTCCAACCTACTACTCTCCCTTCCCCCTCCCCCCTCCCCATAACTTGCTCCCCTATCCCCTACTCCTTCCCCCTTCCCTCACCCACTCCCACCCCCTCCCTCACCGCCCTTTACCCTTTCTCACCTCTCACCTCCTCACCCCCCTTCCCTCACCCCCCTTTACCCTCCCTCACCTCCCTCCCCCCCTCCCTCACCTCCCTACTCCCTCACCTCCCTTTACCCTCCCTCACCTCCCTACCCCTTCCCTCACCCCCCTTTACCCTCCCTCACCTCCCTACCCCTTCCCTCACCCCCCTTTACCCTCCCTCACCTCCCTACCCCTTCCCTCACCCCCTTTACCCTTCCTCACCTCCCTATCCACTACCTATCCTCCCTTTACCCTTTCATCTCCCCCCCCTCCCCCACACCTACGTATTCTCCCAGAAACCACGTATCCCTGGAGAAGATAAGCGTCACGCGTTCTTAAAGGTGGAGCGGCGACCGGCTTTTCCTTCCTTCCATCTCGAAGTGCGGCGTCACACTCGCACTCGAACTCGCACGCAGTTTTGTCAGGCACGCGCTCGCACTCGCACTCGCACGCAACTCTGTAAGCACGCACTCACAGGTTTTTTTTTTTCTTTCTCTTTTTTTATTTTTTTTGTGTGTTTTTTTTTCTTGAGTTCTTTCTCTTGTTTGTTGATTTTGTTTTCCCTCTTTTGTTCTTTGTCTGTCTTGTTTCTCTTTCCCGTTTTCCTCTGCATCTCTCGTTCTGGCCTTTTTTTTCTCTTGTTTAGTGTCCTCCCCCCCCTCTCTCCCTCTCTTCCTCTCTCTCTTCCTTTCTCCCTCTCTCTCTCCTCCCTCTCTCTCTCCTCCCTCTCTCTCTCCTCCCTCTCTCTCTCCTCCCTCTCTCTCTCCTCCCTCTCTCTCTCCTCCCTCTCTCTCTCTACCTCCCGCCATCCGTCCTTTCCTCCCTTCCGACCTCCCTCCCTTACTGCGTGTATTTGATGCGTGCGCGCGCGCGTGTTTAGGTTTTATGTTGATTTTGTTTTACGCCATGAGCGATTTAATTTACATGCTCCTGGCATATTCGTCGCCTGTAAAGTTTACTGCAATTGATTTATAAACAATCCTTTTGATCCATTTAAGCTGTTTCGTTTATTTTGAATATATTTATAATTTTTGTAGTCTTTCAGTGGTTTAATATCTGCCCATTATAATGTACAGAAGAGCATATTTTTAGTCAGTCCAGATATGTAACATAGTGAATATATATATATATAAAAATATATATATATATATATATATATAAATATAACACACATATATATACACACATATATAATATATCCACACAAACACACACCACACACCACACACACACACACACACACACACACACACACACACACACACACACCACACACACACACACACACACAACACACACAACACACACAAATATACTTATGAATATAATTATAGATATGGATATACATACATATACATATATACATTATAATATACACATATATACATTATATATATATATATATAATATATATATATATATATATATAATAAAACACACACACATATATACATACATATACATTACATAACCTTTCGTGACAT
>NC_061821.1:22531432-22536432 GCF_019202785.1 Penaeus chinensis | reverse complement strand
AAGGTTTCGCAAGGTCTCACGCAGGCATCGTGCATCTGCTCAGCTCTTTGCACGCACACGCACAGACGCAGACACGCACATGTACACAACGCCAGTGTATATGAAAGTAGTTTGGTTCATTGAAACACATGTATACATGCACGCGCACCCGCGCAAACACACACAAACACACACACACACACACACACACACACACACACACACACACACACACACACACACACACACACACACACACACACACACACACAAAGAGCAAGAGTTGCTACAAATGCAAAGAGTTTCAAGAAGATGCCACAAAAAAGAAAACAAGAAAGCAAGAAAACAACAACAACGCCAGGACCGAAAATCAGCCATCATCATCCAGCCAGCACCCCCCCCCCCTTCTCCTTCCTCCCCCCTCCCCCCTCTTGGCCAGGAACCACGAGAACCATCCTGAGTTCACATGGCTTCCGAAGTGTGAACACAGCTGGTGGTATCTCAGTGGTCTCTGTACCGATACCATCATGACCAGACAGCGACCGACGGAGGGACAGAGGAAGGAGGGAAGAGAAGAAAGGAAGGAAGTGAAAGAAGGAAGGATGGAAGAGCAGGAAGAGAGAGAAGGACGGAGGCAATTTTTATTACAATAATGATTTCTTTCAATGTAGATCTTTTACTATCGTATTTGATATCTTGACTTGTAATTTTTTTTCTCCAAGGCCTCTTTCGATATAGGCCTATTTTCTGCGGTATAGGCCTCTTTCGACCTAGTCCTCTTTTTCGATATAGGCTCTTGCATTTTCTTCGGGTTTCAAAAAAAGGGAAAAAAATGGCTTATATTAAGTATCGTTAGGAAGGACCTTCTTGTATGTATATTTGTCCCTTCTTCGTTAGTAGATTTCCCTTACAAGTCTCATAGGAATAAATACGCAGTGAGTATAAAGTTCATTTGTTGTTGTTTTTTGTTGTTGTTGTTTGTTGTTGCATGGTTTCAAGATAAATAAACATCTAGAGGGAAACGGACCCCGTCTATTTCAGAATTTCAGGATCGGCGAGACGGAGGATCTTCGCTGAAAGAGGTTTGTGAAGCCGACCCCCCTCCCCCCCTCCTGCCCATTTTTCCTTCTCATTTTTCGAAGTGGGGGGGGGGGGTAGGCGGGTCTTCATGATAACAGTTTGCATTATGCGCCTCTCCTGTTTGTTTGTTTGTTTTATTCCCATATATATATATATATATTTATCAGATTTGAAATTCTTCCTCAATTCTTCGGTTTGTCTCTTTTTTATCTTCTTGTTCTTCGTCCCTAAATTTTTTGGTGATTTGATAAATTCCCGGATCACTCGGGACGGTTGTGATCCCAGCGAGGACTTCGGATCTCCGCTTTGTCGAGATTATTTTTGTCCATTTATTCCTCTCTTCATTTCTTCCCGATTCCTTTTGTGTCTTTTTATTTTTTGTAAATCATTGTCTCTTTCCTCTTTGGAGTAAAATTCATTGTATTTCCCAAGTCCTTGTTTTGTGATTAAGACAGCAGCAAGGGATAAAGAAAAAGATAACTGATTTAAAAAAATAAATAGAGTAGTTAAATGAATCTTGTTGCAGCACCGTTTCTCCCCGCATTGCCTTCCTTTCTTAAGCAGCAAGGCAAAAACAGCAGTAGCAGCAACAGCAACAGCAGGATACATCTCCTTTTTTTTATATATATATAAATGCGAGAAATACCGAACTTCTGTATCTCCATTTTTTTTCTTTTTTTAAGTGTATATTGTGTCTATCACTATGGCAACAGTAGGCAGCAGCCGCGGGACAGCTGGTAAATAGCACAAGTCGAGCAGGAGTGTGCTAGCCGCAAGCGAGCAAGCGAGCAGCTCTTGCTAGGTTTGGCGTTGTGCTTGATCCAAGAACGGAAGTCCCCCTTTCTCTGGGTCGATTCTTGTCTTTTATTTTAACGTTTAGCAGCCCTCGGGGCCTCGCGCTGGGACTAGTGTATATAACCCTTTCTTCGCAAGCCGTCCATGATGCCTGATTCCTTTTTTTTTAATGCATGATGTAAACAGCTAGTGCGTTTTTATCTCTTAATGCTAATCTGTGCCTGGGATGCCTGTGCAGTGCTAGGAGGAGTGGGCTAGCCAGCTCCGGCGCCCCTGGAGCCGAAGTCGCTCGGCCGGAAGGCAGGGCGGCTCCGGCCCGGGCTGTAGGCCCGGCACACGCGCCTCTCGAGGCCTCTTCCAGTCTAGTCCTCTTTTCTGTTATATGTATGTTTGTGTATGTAAATATATATATATATATATATATATATATATATATACATATATATATATATATATATATATATATATATATACGTATATATATATACGTATATATATATACGTATATACACACATACATACATTCACACACACACACACACACACACACACACACACACACACACACACACACACACACACACACACACACACACACACACACACACACACACATATATATATATGTGTATAAATATATATATAAATATATATGCATATATATTATACATACACATATATATGATATATATAAATACATACATACGTACATATAAATGCATATACATATATATATATATATATATATATATATGTATATATATAATATTTATAATATATATATATATATATATATATATATATATATATATATATTATGTGTGTGCAAAGAAAAGATTCACTGATATCCAACAGAACCACAATGAATCCGCTTCACATTCAACCCCCGAACACGTGCTCCTTTGGACGGGAATCAAGGGGATTAAACAGTGTTGGAGAAGGCCCTTCGACTGCCTTTTGTTTAGAGATGATATTGTTTCTATGCGTGTGTGCGTGTGCGACAGTATCCCAGTGTGCGTGGCCGTGTGTATGTCTGGAAACCATTGTGCGTGATCGTGTAGGTCTGTGTGTGCGTGTCCGTGTAGGTCTGTATGTGCGTGTGCGTGTGTGTTTTATTGCGTGTGCGTGCGTGCGTGTGTTGGCGAGCCGGCGGAAGGCCTTTGGTGGCGTCACGAGATTCGCCTTAATTACCGCGATCTCCCGTCGGGTTTGGTGGCGCAGTGTTGGGATCGTGGAGGGCCGCTTGTTGACGGACACTGGCGATTTTCTGTTAGAATTTTCTGTTCTTTCTTTATTTATTTATATATTTATTTCTATCTTTCTATATTTTTTTTCATTTCTTTCTTTTCCTCCCTGTTTCATTTTTTTTTTTTTTTTAAGTTTTACTTTTTCCTTCTTTTTCTTCTTTTCTTTTCTTTTTTTCTTTTCTTTTTCTTTCTTCTTCTATTTTTCTTTCTGTATTTTACTTTTTTTTTCTTCCATTTACTTCTATTCTCGCAGTTCCTTCTCCATTATTTTTTTCCTTTTCCTTTCTATTCTTATTGTATTGTCTTTCCTTTTTCTTTCATTTCCCCACATACTCTTTTCTTTCCATTTTCTCACTACTTTTTAACGACTTTTCCTTTTCTTTCTTTCTCTTCCTTTCAACCAATATTCAGTGTTTTTTTTATTTTGCAAAATAGAGAGAGAGAGAGAGAGAGAGAGAGAGAGAGAGAGAGAGAGAGAGAGAGAGAGAGAGAGAGAGAGAGAGAGAGAGAGAGAGAGAGAGAGAGAGAGAGAGAGAGAGAGAGAGAGAGAGAGAGAGAGAGAGAGAGAGAGAGAGAGAGAGAGAGAGAGAGAGAGAGAGAGAGAGAGAGAGAGAGAGAGAGAGAGAGAGAGAGAGAGAGAGAGCGCCTCGTTTGGGGAAGGAAGGTAGCGGGGCACGGGCTCAACAGCACCGCGGTGATCAATACAGAAGAATGTGTGGCATGAGAGAGTGTTCAGATTCTTTCATGGAGGCGTAGGGGTGAGGAGGGGGAAGGAGGGGGCATGGGGGATCTGGGCTAATGGGGGTGGAGGGGGTTCAGAAGAATGTAAGTCTAACGACGTGGATCATTACTGAGGTAGAGAGAGAGAGAGAGAGAGAGAGAGAGAGAGAGAGAGAGAGAGAGAGAGAGAGAGAGAGAGAGAGAGAGAGAGAGAGAGAGAGAGAGAGAGAAAGAGAGAGAGAAAAGTTGTTTTGAAGAATCGAAATGGTTCGCGCGAGCGCCGGGGAGTGGGCGAGGGAAGCCACAGCTGTGGTGTCGGCGCGGCGTTGGACGTCTGCATGCTGGGTTGGTGGAGCCATGGCGTTTGTCCAGGCATCTAACACCGGGCTCGGGGTGGCACTCGCTTATGCCAGAATGCCACCGGGCTCAAGGGTAGAAACGCTCCTTCCAGAGTGCCAGAAACGTACGTGGGCGGCATAGAGGCGGGGTGGCGATGCCCTCTGCCCGGTGCCTCGAGAGTCGGCGACGCGCCCGACAGGAACCTGTTACGGAACTCCATAGTCTCGGCGCCCGAGCTTGGCATTCACGTATGCCGTAATCGCGGTCGGAGTGCCAGGTGCCGTGTCTCGCGGCCTGGTGTCGTTGCCTCCTATTATTGGTGACACAAGTGCAAGCGGTTGGCAACAGCCTGCAAGAAAGCCTTCCCGAAGTTGGTGTTCGCTCGAGCTGTGCGCTGGCGACGCGCGTCCCCGTGTGGCCCAAGGAAGGCCCTCTGGAGGGAGGCGCACCTGACGGCCTCGCGGCGGCCGGCCTCGCGCCACGTCAGCGCCGCCCAGGGAGCCGATCAGAACTGGAAATCAGATGACGAGTTGAGTAGAAATATGTGGTTCTGTGCGAGGCCGCGGAGGGCGCGTGGCGGCGCGTGTCGCCAGGGAAGAGGCGGTGGCGCCGGGCCGCGCCGCTCACTGCAGGCCCAGTCTGACCGTAACCACCACGCGGCTGCCATGGTCACGCTGCCATGCCCACCTGCGGGCGCTCCGCCACGCCCAGTGCCCTTGCCCCGGCGCGCCCTCTGCCTCGCCGCTTGCTCTCTTGCCTCGAGGCCCCGTCACCGCTCGTGTTTCCCTGCCTGCCGGAGAGGGCTTTGGGCAGGCACGGTGACAGCGCGGAGGCCCTCGC
>NC_061821.1:22526432-22528932 GCF_019202785.1 Penaeus chinensis | reverse complement strand
TTTAATTTAATTTTATTTTATGTTTTACTTCAATTATCTTTACTGTTTATTGATTCTTATTATCTTCGTTATTGTTGCTATTTTCAATCGCGGCAGGATTTAAAGGAAAACTATTTATATTAAGAACGTTTTCAAATTGATAATGTTTAGGCGGTGCAGAAAAAAAAAAAAAAAAAAAAAACGTGCGGTTTTTTGTTATTCGTGTTATGGTCGTTTTTACAGCAAGATATTTCTCCGTTGCTGTTATTATTTATTGGTTAGTGTTTATTTTTTATGAGTATTTCTGTCTTTTTAAATGATTGGTTATGATCATTATATTCGTTATCGGTCTCTGATACGATCACTCTTCCGTCACACCATTTCGCTTCACACGCCCCTCGCCTCCGCCCCTTGCCATTACCCCCTGCCACCGCCTCTGCCCCCTGCCATTGCCTCGCCTCCGCCCCTTGCCATTGCCCCCTGCCACCGCCTCTGCCCCCTGCCATTGCCCCTTGCCACCGCCCTGCCACCGCCTCTGCCACCGCGACCTCTGCCGGCGATCAGCTGCGGTGAGGCGAGCCCGGAAACTGGATGCTGAGGGAAACCGCAGCCGCGGTTGCCCAGTGAGTAAAGACCACGTGTGTCCTGGCCTCTGAACGCCCCTCTCTGGCCCCTCCCTCATTCCCTCTACTCCCTCCTCCCTCATCTCTCTTCTTCTTTATTCTTTCTTCTTCTCCTTTTTTTTTTTTTTTTTTTCGTCTGTTTCCTCTTCGTCTTTTCGGCCGCGTCTTCTTCCTTCTTCGTCTTTTTTTTTGTTGTAATTATTGTTGTTTATTTTTTATGATATAAGAGTGTGTTTGTTTGTCTAGTTGTTTGGTTATTGTTTTTGTTGATTTATTCACTTTCGCTCTGTATTTTATCTTTATTTTGTTATTTTTAATTTAATTTTATTTTATGTTTTACTTCAATTATCTTTACTGTTTATTGATTCTTATTATCTTCGTTATTGTTGCTATTTTCAATCGCGGCAGGATTTAAAGGAAAACTATTTATATTAAGAACGTTTTCAAATTGATAATGTTTAGGCGGTGCAGAAAAAAAAAAAAAAAAAAAAAAACGTGCGGTTTTTTGTTATTCGTGTTATGGTCGTTTTTACAGCAAGATATTTCTCCGTTGCTGTTATTATTTATTGGTTAGTGTTTATTTTTTATGAGTATTTCTGTCTTTTTAAATGATTGGTTATGATCATTATATTCGTTATCGGTCTCTGATACGATCACTCTTCCGTCACACCATTTCGCTTCACCACGACCCTCGCCTCCGCCCCTTGCCATTACCCCCTGCCACCGCCTCTGCCCCCTGCCATTGCCCCTCGCCTCCGCCCCTTGCCATTGCCCCCTGCCACCGCCTCTGCCCCCTGCCATTGCCCCTTGCCACCGCCCCCTGCCACCGCCTCTGCCACCGCGACCTCTGCCGGCGATCAGCTGCGGTGAGGCGAGCCCCGGAACTGGCTGCTGAGGAACCGCAGCCGCAAGGTTCCCAGTGAGATACCTGACCCCGTGTGACCTGCCTCAAGAACGCCCTCTCCTGCCCCTCCCCCTCTTCCCTCCTACTCCCTCCTCCCTCTCTCTCTTCTTCTTTATTCTTTCTGCTTCTCCTTTTTTTTTCTTTTTTTTTCGTCTGTTTCCTCTTCGTCTTCTTCGGCCGCGTCTTCTTCCTTCTTCGTCTTTTTTTTTGTTGTTGTTGCTTCCAACTTCTTGTGATTCTATCTTCTTTCTGTGTTTTGCTTTTTTATATGGACTGACTTTCGGTCTCTTTATCTTTTTCTTTCTCTCTTTCTCCCTCCCTCCTCCACTCCTTCATTCCTTACGTCCTTCCTCATCTCTCTTCCTTAGTTCATTACCAGAAAAGCGAAAGGGAAGACCGCTGACACAAGGGCTGCCAGGGGGGGGGGGGGGTTGTCAGCGTTGTCAGCAGCGGAGTCGGGGACAAGGGGTCAGGCGATGGCAGGGGCGGGGGGCGGGGGGAGGGGGGAGGGTTGTCAACATTCGTGTCCCAGTTGGCACTTGGCACTGGCCCTGCAAACCACCACGTGATTCACATTCTCGCGCCGCTGGCACTCCCGCCCTGCACGCCCACGAGACCAGCGAGGAGGGCCAGTCCTTCTCGTAGGTTCTCTGCGCTCGTGCCGGGGTTCGGGGGCCCTGTGGCACTCCTGTGGCACTCCTGTGGCACCCCTGTGAAGCGACTCCTGTGGGAATATGTGCACTCTCCCCTCGCCGGCCGCCCGCGCTCGCCCCTCGTCCGCACGCCCGCACGCCCGCGCTGGGCGTAGGGGCACTTGTTGCGCTCTCAGTGGGCATATGCGTGTGGGTGTGGGTGTGTACTCGCGCATGTGAGTGTGTTTAAGAGAAGAAATGTGCGTGCGCGGGCGTGGTGTGAGTGCGTGAGCAAGCGTGCGAGTGTTGAAAGCGGGAGAAGGAAGCGGCGGCAGGAGGACGTGTCTGTGCGGGCGCTTGTA
>NC_061821.1:22506432-22523932 GCF_019202785.1 Penaeus chinensis | reverse complement strand
TGTGTGTGTGTGTGTAGATGTGTGTGTGTGTGTGTGTGTGTGTGTGTGTGTGTGTGTGTGTATGTGTGTGTATGTGTGTGTATGTGTGTGTGTGTGTGTGTGTGTGTGTGTGTGTGTGTGTGTGTGTGTGTGTGCGTGCGTGCGTGCGTGTGTGCGTGCATGCGTGTACGTGTGTGTTCGCGTTTCCGCTCGTGTGGGCATCGTGAGCGAGACTTGCATAGCTGGGATTAGGCGCATCCCTGACAAGAATAAATACTTGGAGTGTGAGTCGTTCTCTCGGGAGGATCTTGCATCAAGTTTGTATGTACAGTTTGCGCAATATCATGATCGTAGGGAAGGGAGGGAGGGAATGGATTGCCGAATGGGTTGTTTGGCGGATGGCAATAGGACAAGATTATCCTTCCTAATTCTATCTTGCCATCCTAACGGGGTGCCGTTGTAGGACACGCGTCGCAGGACCCCTTTGCGCCAGGGGAAGGGGTGGGATTAGATGGGGAGGGCCGTGAGGGCGCCCCAGCATCGGCCCTACCCCATTAGGAGGCGTCGGCGGCCGCCCTCCATCGAGGAACATTGCTTTCGGTCTCCTCGCAGCCGCCCGCCGCGTGTGTCCCGGCAAGGCATGTAAACACCCGCCAGAACCTCTTCGGCGTCCACGATTTAAAAATACGGCCTCTGGCAGTGGTCATCGGGATCGCTGCCTTTGTTGCCTGGAGGACGCCCCTCCCTCCTGTCCCTGCGCCGCCTCCTCCCGTAGCTCTGCTTTGTCTGTCTGTTCACTGTTTCTGTTCCTTTCTTCCCTCTCTCTCTCTCTCTCTCTCTCTTTCTCTCTCTTTCTCTCTCTTTCTCTCTTTGTCTTTCTTTTTTCCCTCCCATCCTTATTCGCTCTCTCCCTCTCTCCATCTCTCTATATATTCTTTCTTTCTCATTTCCTTTTCCTTCTTTGCGATCTTTCCCCCTATCGTGCTTTGGAAAGGATGGAATGTTTCGCCTCTTGAATTTGCATTTACTTGTTTTGGCCTTCCTTTCGTGGTTTTCTGCATTTTTTCCTTTTCATGCCTTTTTCCTTCCTCAAAACGCGACACACTCAAGGTCTTAAGGAGGCCCCCGCTCCATTCCCATCTCCTGCAGAAGGATTTCTCTCTCCTCCTCTCAGGATCCCTCGCCCCGCCCTCGAGTTGGGTCGAGGGCGAGGGGCGGCGGCGAGCGGAGTAGGGCGTCTTCCCCGTGCAATTGCAGCAGGTGTGAGGACTGTGTCACATAGCGGAGTCTTGGCACGCTCCTCCCGCCCCTCCGGACACGGTGTCAGTGTCGGGAGGGAGGGAGGAAGGGAGAGAGAGAGAGAGAGAGAGAGAGAGAGAGAGAGAGAGAGAGAGAGGGAGAGAGGGAGAGAGGAGAGAGGGGAGAGGGGGAGAGAGAGAGAGAGAGAGAGAGAGAGAGAGAGAGAGAGAGAGAGAGAGAGAGAGAGAGAGAGAGAGAGAGAGAGAGAGAGAGAGAGAGAGAGAGAGAGAGAGAGAGAGAGAGAGAGAGAGAGAGAGAGAGAGAGAGAGAGAGAGAGGGTGGGAGGGGAGAAAATACGAGATTAGTAGCATAGAGAGAGACAAAAGGATAGAAAGAAAGAGTGAGAGCGAGAGAGAATGCAGTAGTATACCTTCACCTCGCCAGGAATCTTTTTTTTTTCGCTCGGTGAAGGTTACGTCTCCGACATAGCTGGCGGGACAGTCGTTCCATGTGGTTCATGGAGGCCTCAGTAGCGGGGCGCTTGTTTCCGCGGATCCTGGAGGGCCCTTGGGACTGGGGCTTGTCCAAGGGGCATGTCGTAATGTGCGTGTCCCCTCGCGGCCCTCGGCTCCTCTGCCTCCCACCGGTCGTCCCTCACCTCGCGGCGCCGACTCCCTTTCCAGGCGCCACCCCCTCCCCCTTCCCCTCCCGGTAACCCTGGAATTACCTGTTGGTGCGGGTGACACTCGAGCTGAGGCCGAAGACAGTGGACGAGGAGGAGGAGGAGGGACGAAGGGAGAGGTAGATAGTAAGGGACATGGGCAGTGGGCACCTCCCTGCCCACGCTCGTGTCCCAGTCCTCCGCCCCCCCTTTCCCTCGGCACCTCCGTGGGAATGGCGCCGCCGCAGCCAACAGCATTCCCCCGCGAGTCCGCCTCCACCTTTCTCCAAGCCGCGAAGGCGCTCGAGATCGGAGAGACGTTTCGCGGGCGGGATCTGATCGCTGTTGAGAGGGCTTCCTCTTGATACTCTAGTTGCAAAGAGGAAGAGGAGGAAGAAGTGGAGAAAGAGGAAGAGGAGGAGGGATGGGAAGAGAGGGGGGCCCAAGCGGTAGGTGAGGTGACGTGACTGCGGTCGAACCTGTACCGTCAACTTGAGACGGTGTGGTAGACATACACAGACAGACGCAGAGGCTCTCTCACGGTGCTCACTGAGCCTCCGTCCCGCAAACCCACCTGACGAGGTAGTCCAGTACGACATAAAACCCTGGGAACCCGTGGATCTCGTCTATTGCCTGCACGACCTCCGCGGGGAACAGACCTTGTAAGGTCGCCCCTCGCCGCCCGGGAGGAAGAGGAGGAGGAGGAGGAGGAGAAGGAGGAGGAGAAGAGAGAGGACGTCTTGTTGCCGGGAACAAGCGAAAGGAAGGAGGCGCCCGTTCGAGTTCGTCGACTGATTCCTCTGTTCGATGGCTGTGTGACTCTGTTAAGAGATGGGGAACGCAATCTTTCCTGTGTGATGTTAAGAGCGCATTTGGTGAAGAGATCACTTCTTCGTTCACGGTGTGATGAAAAAGAATCGCGACCTCCTTAAGCCTATTTCTCGAATGTTCCTGTGACGCCCCAAGAAAGTGGGAGCGAAATACCACTGATGTTTTCCGCTCAAGGCCTAAGGAGGTATTTCCGAGCGCCAGTGTCGCGTGGGTGGCGGCGTCGGCGGCGAGAGGGCGTGCCCCCTCGGTCAAGGCTCGGGTGGGAATGGGCGCGAAGGCTTCATGGCCACGGAATGAAGCCCCTGTGAAACCCTCTCCTCTGGCTGCAGCGTCGGTGGCTTTCGGGAGTCACGGCGGCTTTGAACTCCGGGAACCACGCTCTGCTTTGCATGTGTGGGATTATTTACGTGCGTGTGGGAGTGTTTGCTTGCGATTGCGTGTGTGTGTGTTTGGCTGAATGTGTGAGTGTGTGGGCTTAGTTGGGACAGATGTGTAGGACAGGCGCGTCACGCCGAGGCCGCCAAGGTGAGTCACACGACCGCAGAAATATCTCAAGTCTTCGAAGCAGCCCGACCCAGGTTCCTAACCCCAACCCCGCCACACCCCAAACCCACCAGCCCACCCCGCCCCCACTCCCCGCTAATCGGGCTTTATTGCGCTGTTGAGAGAGAGAGAGAGAGAGAGAGAGAGAGAGAGAGAGAGAGAGAGAGAGAGAGAGAGAGAGAGAGAGAGAGAGAATATATACAAAAGAGTGAAGACTTCGTTGTCATGCGCGCCTGACCTGCATGCTTGCACCTGCAGGTCTTCCCGGCCAGAGTGACCGTCCCGTCGGCTGCTCACGTACCGGGGATTTTCTCGTCAACTTCCTTATAATCGAATGTCTGTTTTGATTGATTGATGGATTGATTAGTTACTTGTGTGGATGTGCCCTCAGTGTTGACTGCATGACGACACTGCCCGATGACTATGTACCTTTGAATGCGTGTGCGTTTGCCCGCGCGCGCGCGTGTGTGTGTGTCTTCGTGTGCATTCGCATACATGGTTGGATGTGCATTCGTTTGTGTGCGTGTGCACATATATTTGGTGATGATCTAGTGTGAGGAAATTCGTGTGACGTGGTCGTGACGTGGTGGTCGTGCGCCCGCGTGCGGTGGCGACGGCGCGGGAGAGTGTCGCGAGGCCTGGCCGAGGAAGCACGACTTTCTCGCCCGTCTGGTCGTCCTGCGGCGCCGTGACTTCGCATACGACCCTCGAGGATTTATGGGTCGTGAGAGGAAGTTTTTTTTTTTTTTTTTTTTTTTTTATCGTGGAAAAGAGAAGTGGAAGAGAAAGAGAGCCAAGTAGTCATAGTGCGGATTGTTAGTGTTACCCCTGGAAATGGAAAGCAAAGAAAACGGAGGATGTACACCTTGCTCAGCCGTTTGTTCGTTTTTTTTTTTTGTTTTTTGTTTTTTTATTACTTCTCACCATCAAACGGACTGTGTCGAGGCGCGAGGGGAGCAGGCAAGACCGAGGCGAGGGGAGAGTGGGTGGGAGTGCTTGCCGCCTCCCCCCTGCCTCCCCTCCTCCCCCATCCCCACGTGGGTTATGCCAAGCGGCCAGTGGAAAAGCATAAATAAATTCGGCCGCGGAATGCCGTTCTTTTGGGCCCCGGGACAAATATTTGGGCCGCAAACGGGGGATCGCCGTGTTTCCGTTCGTCCAGCACGGTTGCGTACCAGAAGTGCGTTTACATGTGGTTTCCCCCTTGTGAATCTGTAAATGCATTGTCTGGTATGTCATCCTAGCTCGGACCATAGCTGCTGCCGCTGCTGCTGCTGTTACTGCTGTTCACTGCTGCCCACTCTCATTCTACTGCTGCTCCCTGCTGGTCATTCTACTATACTCTGTGATTTCTACTTTTTTTTTTCTTTTTTTTTCCTTTTTTGTTATTCATTCTTCTCCACAACGATGTATGGCGTTTCTCGTGTAATGATGTCGGTGGAGCGGCAGCCCAGCTCTCGGCATGTGTGTGTGTGTTTGTTTTTCCTTTTTTTTCAACTCCGTCAAGTCGATCTGTCTATTTATTTACCTATTTGTTTGTGTCTCTGTATGTTATTTTCCCTGTTTGAATTTCCCTACTGTCTGTCTGTTTATGTGTATTATTTTTCGTATGTCGGCCCTTTCTTGAGCTATCGCTTTGTGTCCATTTCTGTCTATTTCTGTCTCTATCTCACTGTCTACTTGTGTTCTTTTCTTCCTCTCACTCTGTCCATGTTTAATAGATTAGATGTTTGTGTTGTGCGTTTATTATTGTTTAATCTGTTCATAAATGTGTACGTATTTTATCTCTTCTAGGTATACATATGTACGTATTTTGTTTATTCTAGGCATACATATGTACGTAGGGAATGTGCCTAATGTATGATTTATTGTTTTCATGTTTTATTGGAAGAATTGTGTTACAGACGTTGTTATTGATGTGCAATGTTACATTAATTAGATTCATATTTGTGTCAGTAGTAAATAAGAGATTTTAGCATGTGTGTTGGATTATTGTCAGTATATATGTGTGTGCGTATATATATATATATATATATATATATATATATATATATATATATATATGTATATGTGTATATATATATATATATGTGTGTGTGTGTGTGTGTGTGTGTGTGTGTGTGTGTGTGTGTGTGTGTGTGTGTGTGTGTGTATGGTTTCTACATTTTGTCTTGATGTTGTGATGTTTGTATTGTTGTTAATTGCATCTTGGTGTTACTGTGTTGTAGGTGTAGCTTTTGGGGGTTAAAGATGCGCTCGTCTGTGTGTTCGTGTGTGTCCGTCTGTCGGTCTGTGTGTATCTGCATGTGTGTGTGTGTTTGTTTGTATCTGTTCGTGTGTGTCTGTGTCTGCGCATGTGTACGTGTGTTTACCTGTCAGTTTTTTTTTTTTTTTTTTTACATGTTTCCACCATTCATAATTATGCATCCTGCAGGTGCAGATAGCATCCCGTACATGTCAGCACACGTGTATTTGCAGACAGATGTTTGGGCCGAGCGCATCTGTGGGTAGGTTTAATTTGTGTGCACTAAAGGGTTATTCCCAGTAAGTTAAATTTGTCATGTTGCTCTACACCTGCGCTGGTCTCCGCGGTGTACTCCAGGGACATATTTTCCTTCCAGAGAGTGTACATTTGTGTAGAGGTAGATGTATGGTTGTAACGCGTGCATTGGTGTGCGCTGTGAGAAATGGCCATGTATCGATAATAAAGGCGTGATTATCTTTGTTGTTTTATTGAGATACGACTCTGCGATAAGCAGGTGCTCGCTGATATCGCCAAATGAAATTGGATTACAGAGTACGCGCATGAAAACATACTCTCTCTCTCTCTGTCGCTTTCTCTGTCTCTATTTCTTTCTTTCTTCCATCTTTCTCTTTCTCTTTTTCCATCTTTCTCTCTCTCTCTCTCTCTCTCTCTCTCTCTCTCTCTCTCTCTCTCTCTCTCTCTCTCTCTCTCTCTCTCTCTCTCTCTCTCTCTCTCTCTCACTCTCTCTCTCTCTCTCTCTCTCTCTCTCTCTCTCTCTCTCTCTCTCTCTCTCTCTCTCTCTCACACACTCTCTCACTCTCTCACTCTCTCTCTCTCACTCTCACTCTCACTCTCACTCTCACTCTCACTCTCACTCTCTCTCTCTTTCTCTCTCACTCTCTCTTTCTCTCTCTCTCTTTCTCTCTCTCTCCTCTCTTCTGTTTATCTATTTAAATACTATTATCGTACTAGGCTAACCCCTGAAATAAATGTATTTAAGAATTATTTTTTGAATGCCATGCGATTATTATTCAGATACTTACATATAAAAACTGAAGAAAGATATTGTACAGATACAATACGGCTCGAACGTATTAAGCTTTGTTACATTTGTTACGAAAAAAGCTGGCGGATTAATAGGAAAAGAAGATTGAGAATATAAAACTTGAAATAATTTTGCTTATGATGCATTAACAAGCTTAGACTGTCTGCCTGAGTATCTCTTGAATATAAACTTATAAGGTTATTCAGTGAACGTATTAATGAGATGAATTGACAAATGGACGTAGCGTTTCAAGTATACGGGTCCCATCATGATTATTATAGTTATGATGAAAAGCTTCCAATAAAGATATAGAACTTAAATACAACACAGAGACATTGAATTGGGCTTACTGCATTCAGGGGCGGACACATTTTCAGATAATTTTATCCACCAGAAATGGCAGGAACAAATCAGCTTTAAAAAAAAAAAAAAATCAATGGCATTAGGGGTTTAAATCTACGGTGAAGTACTCCATGTTTCATTCAGTGAGGATAACGCCATAAATAATTATAATCCTGGTCTTGATAAACTACAACATGAGAGCTGTGAATAAACATTAAAGATGCCTGCTAACTGAACATAATATACAGACGTTTATGCTAGAGTTCTGACATTCATTTAGCATTATTTTTACACACGATTATCAACTCGCAAAAAATAAAACTTTTAATGATCTCCTTGGATGCTTTACACGTCGACGTATGTGAAGCAGGAAACATCACGGTGAAGGAACACAAGTTTTGTTTTACTCATTGCTGAAGGGAAGCCAGAGGGAGGAGATGTTCTGCGAATAGGAAGCGCGATCTCATGGCTTACACAGAGGGACGGGATTCGAACGAGAGTTCACGCAAATACACGCACGTGCACGCACACACTCACACACACATGTACACACGCACATGCACACACGCACATGCACACACGCACATGCACACACGCACATGCACACACGCACATACACATGCACACACGCACATACACATGCACACACGCACATACACATGCACACACTCACACGCACATGCACACACGCACATACACATGCACACGCACATACACATGCACACACGCACATACACATGCACACACGCACATACACATGCACACGCACACGCACACACATACGTACATGCACACACACACGCACACACACACACACACACACACACACACACACACACACACACACACACACACACACACACACACACACACACATACACACACACACACACAGACACACACACATACACACACACATACACAGCTTTTCATTTTGTTCTAACACGTCTAGGGAAAGAAAATTAAAGAACAGAAAATTTAAGACTTTAAGGTTAGGGTAGGTTAGGTTAAGGTCAAGGTTAAAGTTGAAGTTAGTTAAAGAAAACTCGAACATCGCGCTCAGAAAATACTCACTAATGGATTATTAAAACGAAGTTCTTTCTTGCTTCATTTTTCTTTGAAAAGAATGTCATAGATTTTGATTTTAAATAAACATGAAAAAAAAGTTATTCATGGCTGTGTAAATAAAATAAAATCAGCTTTTGAGTTCAGTCAATAACTGCTCAACTCACAAACAGATATATTGGACAGTAACAGTTAGTTTATGCCGGAGATGAAAGTGTTATAGTACACCAGGGAAAGCTCCAGAAAATAGGTACATGCTTAAAATACTGAACATACACATATCTTTTTAAAAAATACTAAATTGATATTACCTACCAAAACATGCAGCACAGGATGTATCAGTCTCTACGTCGTAGTTTAAATACAAGAAAGATAATCGAGGTAGCTGATCACGCGATCCCGATCACCTACTGTATATTCATTGGACTCGGGCATTGTCTACACGTGTATATGTGACTGCGAGTGCATGAGTGTGTGGTTTCTTCCAGACTATCAGACACCATTTGATAGCAATACAAAGATAAGACAGACAAACAGAGAGTGAGAAAATGAGAGAACGAGGAACGACGGGAAGGGGAGGGGGAGGCACGCGAAGACTGGGTGTCACACATGTGGCTGCAGTTCTTATCTGGCATTCAAATGCTTGAAACAGATTCCACAGACTGTGCCATGTTGCCCTTGTCAAAAGATACACGGGATACGAATAGAAATAAAGATGATAATAGCTTCAAAACAAATAACGATGATAATAAGCTATTGTTTAGTACAGTAAATACACGAATAGTTTTTGGTATGAACGCGACACTCTCGCTAAATATAATGTAAAAGGAAAACACTCGGATGCCGCTGTGGTATTTTTGGTCTTATCAAGAATAGGTCGCGAGTAAGACGTTACGGGCGTGAGTTTACTGTTGGATAAATATTTCAGCTAAGCATGAACACCACAGAACGCGCTTGTGTGGTACTAAAGGGCCGTCGTCATGGTGTTTAAGAGAGACAGAGAGACGTAGGGATAGAGTGAAAAAGATAGAGACGTACAGACAGATATGAGAGAGAGAGGAATTGGCCTTGAAATTATTTCATAATAATCGTGTAGATTCGATTTGGAAACGGATATATCATGTTTCAAGATATGGTTATAATCACTAGGAGAAAGAAGAAAAAAAGTAAATAGGAGTAAGTAGAGAGAGAGCTGATCAAGGCAAGATTGAAGAGATGGGTTTAGAATGGGCTTTCTTAGTTAAAGAGGAACTTGGTAACTCATATGAACCAAGACTCAAAAGACAACAAAAACAGAAACATGGAAAGAAAGAGTAAAAGGAAAAATAACGACAAGATGCAACAGGGAAAGCAGACGTTTTAATAAGAGAACATCGCCCAATTAACCAAAGAAACATACAAACACAAAGACTCTGACAATGTCGAAGGAGAAATATCACTGCGCATTTCGAGTGTTCAGTGATGCGTAGATCGTCCAGCAGAGTACTGAGATACGGAGATGCGGACGTCGGTCACAAGTCAGTTGATAGAAAGAGGGGTAGACAAATCAGAGAAATAGTTATAATTTGATAATAATAATGATGTAGGGTTTGTTGTTATCGTTGATTGCCCATTAAGTAAAGCAAATTATAATGTAGATCTTGGAAATGCATATCTCAAACCCCTCATAGAATATCTGAGATAAACAAACCTAATAGAGCTTAACGCACACACGTAGCAAATAGAAATAGAGATATGAAAACGGGGGCGTCGTCAGGGCTAGAAATACAGGCACGTTGGCCTCTCGTCACTATAATTCTGGACGAAGACAAAAGGGCGGCCTGAGAGCCAACAGACCCTGATTAAGAGCAGCGTTGCATCATGAGGACGAACATAGAATGTTAAGAGTGGCAAAAAGTGGGAGAGTGTGTGTTGGAGAAGAGTCTATGTTATTGTTTTTTTTTTTTCGTTATATTTTTTGTTATACAGGAATGGATGTGAAAGAACAAAGTATAGTGGATGAGGGAGAGGAGTAGGCTGATCATAGGCGATGGGATTGTTGCATGATTTTAGGGTCAACTTTAATAGCGTCATGCATTATAAATCACTGGATGATGGGCCTGTGTCATGTCATGCTTTGAAAACCGCAATAAATACCCGAGTATGAATGACAAGGAAAATGAGTAATTTAGTTCTCGTTGTGATTTTTTCGTGTTTTAAAGCTTATTCATAAAAGAAATATATGAATAAAATGAATTAAAATTCATGAACACCAAACACACAGGAGGGATCTGACATTAACAAAAGTAATCCAATAATAGTGGAATCCATTATACAAGAGCTTATTTTACACTTAGAACAGAGAGGGTGTTTTAAACTGGCATGTGACATAACCTCCCCAGAAATAGTCAGTAATAGCATGTGAAATTAGACTCAAGTATTACCTGTATGTAACAATATCTCGAACAAGTCTGTAACTCGATACCTGTGTGATGTTTCATCGATGACACAGAACAATGTTTAAGCGAAGGACACAAACATCGCGAAGGACAGAACCCTAGGATAATACATGAATACGGGATACAGGAATATTTATTGTTTTCGGCAATATATGAACATTTAAGTATTTATGATTTAGAGATAACGAAGAGAAAGGTCGCTCGAGCTTAATAGGAGACAAATTTTATTTACACACAAGTGCTTCGTCCATTATGTCAGCAGGTCAGTGGTATTTTTCGAAAGCGTAAAATACGAGCTTGGAAACGGGATTGAAATTGTGTCCCGCAACAATTTCCATTAGTAATATATATAATTATACACTTTTTTGTGTGTGTGCGCGTGCATGTGTGAAATACACAGACACTATGCATATATATTCTTCATGCCTGTTGTGAAGATAACCTGTAAGTATTCCCTGGAGAAGCCCGGTGGCTCTCCCGTGGGTGGAAACCTGGCACACGCTGGGGGAGCTCCTGTGCCGCGCCAGTGCGAGGGGAGACGTCATTTTTAACATAATCAGGAGGCCGCTTTTTATCGCCTTGCTTGCATTTGTTCTTCGTGTTAGTTACTTGTGTGTATAACGTTATCGACACGGGTAAACTGTCTCTTACACTGGATTGTTTTACACAAAGAATCGCACGTTATATTGATTACATATTAGCTTTTTTCGAAGATAATGTACCTGACAGACTTGTTTATTGTGCGTCATACTTGTTTTCAGAATTTGATAATTTATTTTGCTTTGTTTTTGTTCTGCAGGCTAGATCATAAGGATTTGTTATGTATGCACAAAGATATCATATGTACTTCACAAATCGTTTGTTCTTAGGGTATATGCAAATGAAGAGTGAGTCTCGGTTAAGAAGCTCAGATTTCAGAATGAATTAGATTCCGTATACCTGTGCTGTTTTCTCCAGTGTCTCTTATTTTCTGAAATTTATGTGGATTTTTTTTTTTTTTTCGTTTCTTTGTCTGAATATGTATGAATGAATATGATACAAAATATGTTGTAAATATTCATCGGATGTCTAATCAGTTTTTAATTATTTGTCAAGAATTGTATAAGTGCAGATATTCACTCATCACGACACAAGCAAGTGGTAGATATGATCATATAATAGGATGCACAACCTTATCAATTTTTATTGGGCAGCTAACAGATGTTTGGACCTATTTCTTAGTGTCATCTAAACAGGAATTCTGTAATTTTATCTTAATCTTATTATATAATGTTCTGTTAGTTTCTACCTACTGAGTAGTAACTCTAACGTTAACACACGTAGAAGTTTATTTTACTACGTGTGAACACTGATAATTATCACCTTGGAACACGTGATTTGAATACGAACTCTGTGGTTTGCGATGCTGGTTCATTCCACATTTTCACTTCTGAGCAAGTATCCATATACATGAATGAAGTTAGTGTGTGTGTTTGTTTGTTTGTGTTTTACTGGTGTATATATTTTACTCAACTGCATGCACGTAATATAACCCATTGAAACTATGGAACAAACCTTGGCGTAGGTGAACACACAATCACGGGCGCGTGGATGTGGCAGTGTGGTTAGCTGGTTGTG
This sequence comes from Penaeus chinensis, assembly GCF_019202785.1. Classification (NCBI taxonomy): domain Eukaryota; kingdom Metazoa; phylum Arthropoda; class Malacostraca; order Decapoda; family Penaeidae; genus Penaeus; species Penaeus chinensis. The sequence goes on along the minus strand of NC_061821.1, from coordinate 22,511,927 downwards.
TGTCAGGGTCACAACCACTATCTGCACTGCTCCCTCTCCGCGACCCCCTGCCGGCGCCCCCTGCTACTCCCTCAACCCACACCCAACACACATGGGTCGCTGGATCGCCTCATCCGGGAAGCATCGCACAAGACCTGATGCACCGACGCTTGGTACACCTCGATCGGACTTTTTTTTTGTTTTTTTTACCCATGGCTTCTCTTTTAATAACAGTTGCTCTACACGCAGGCTAGTATGCAGAGTATGTAGTAACATTATTCGCATTTGAAACCTATTTTTTTTCGCAGAAACCTTTAAATGTCTTTTATTCCCTGGCTTAGTTTAGGGTTGATGGAAGATGGGATTCGTGTATATTCTTTATAGTGGTCGAGGTCTGTTGTATGGATTTTAATAGTTTGCTTCGGTAGGCATGGATGAGTAAATAGGCATCAAGGGGATTTTGTGTGTTTAGTATTTGGAGTATTTTGAAAGGTTATGTATAAGGCGGATTACTAAAAAGATACAGGTTTTTAGTAGATAAGCTTTTTGGAGGTTGGCTTTACAGTTTAGATTTATCAAGGTTTTACTATAATGAATTATGATATGCAACTTCCAGTTGATTTCGGTGATTGTGCAATATACATACACATTATATATAAAATATATACACATACATACATTTAGAAACTCTTCAGATTTGACTTCAATAATACATCAGTTATTTCACCTAATCATTATATATTTTGTACTGATATCATTTTATTTTATTTTTTAGCGCTTTTTGGTTAATGAAATCAAACCCAAAATTAACGACTCCCTAACGTCCTAATTTAAGACATTATATCAATCTGCCTCTTCTGATCTCATGTTCCGATGTTTCAGGTCGGCGTACGTCTCCTATGGTGGTCTGCTGATGCGCCTTCAGGGTGATGCCAACAACCTTCACGGCTTTGAGGTGGACAAACACATCTATCTGCTCATGAAGAAGCTGGCTTATTAAATCACCTGGTGATATCATGCTCAGGAATACTCGTGTGTTTTCCTTTGGTTTGGTTTTCTTAAGTCTTGATTTTATTTTGAAGTCTTTAATAATAGTGATTTTTAGTTTTTAAAAGAATTGTCAGTCAAATGCTTTGCATTTTTTTCCTTTTTCCTAAGCCATGGTCACTTAAATTGTGTAAATTGCCAAAAAATAATGTACAAGTTTTGTAATAAAGTTTTTTCAGATAAATGGGGACTGTCCTTTATAACCCTTAGATGTCAGTATAGTAACATAACCCAGGAAAACAAGATGGTACATTTCAAATAATAGAATAGGTGACTGACACATTAATTTAGTTTATAAAGGAAACTAAAAAATGGAGAATTGTAGAATATTGCACACTATAGATCTTTACTGTTCATGGAGCTGAAATTATATTAAATCCTATAAGAATGACATCATCGAGCCAAACTGTTACATTAATTGACTCCCTAGTGTTTTCAAGTAAAGAATTTTTCTTGGCTTTCAAGTGGCAACAGTCTGAAACAGTGCCATCTTTAGCAGTTACCATGAAATACTTTGTTTAAAACTGCAAAATTAATGGTGATGTCACATTCAGAGAATTCATTAACTGATACTTGTTATAATATCTTCTTCATTATTTGAGGCTTTCTTGAAAATTAATAAAATTGTAAGGAAGAAAAACAACATTGAGACTAACAGATTTATTATTTGCTAGTATTCTTAAATCTGTGTTAATCATCTATTATAGGTTGTAAAAATAATAAAATCATATAAATAGAGGAAATCAGCAGTTCCATTATTTGAATATTCAGTAAAGAAACAAGTATTAAAAAAGATTTATACTAAAAACTGATAAATGAAGAAAACAAATATATGAAATAGACAAAATTCCCATTTGCAGAAAACAGGTGAAAGTTTGTCTATCATATGTCCTTATCACAAAGGCAAATTCATGCATGGTATGGTATGCAGGCCTTGGATACAAAAAAACAAAAAAAACAAACTGAATTCAAGAGTCGAAGTATGAACTCACAATACAAAATCCCTGAAACATTTTGGTTATGAATTTTTTTTTTATTCCTTGTACCTGTGGCTGTTTACCTAAAACTAAAATGGAATATCATAGCACCACTACTAGAATAATGAATTAGTTATAGTATGTATAAATATATTTTAGCACATTATACCGGTATGTAATTTAATACATCTTTATACATGGTGTGTAAGAGAGAGCTTGTGTATATGTGCCTGTGTATGTTTAAAGCATTGGTAATTTGCATATTATGCATGTATAATACATGTATTTGTATCTGATGAACTAGTGCATCAATCACGACTTCCTTAAATGCTTGTATCAGGTCATTTAAGAAAGGAATCAATAAAATTAAATTTAATGATCTCTAGAATCATCCTAGAAATATCTAAAAATCGAAAAATAGAAAGAGACAGCTATAGAAATAAAAAACAAGACTAGTGTGATATGATGAAAAAACATAGAGAGACAGTATTTAGAAGATAATGCATAACTCTCCATTTTTCACTGGATAGTTAAACTGTCACATACTGCTACTACTTGCCCACCTGCAGTACAAAAAGACCTCCCCAACAGCACTCTTCTAACTCGTATTTACCAAAACTTTCATTCCTATGTACATTATCTTACAACTCATGCTTTCCCGGTGCCTGTGGGACCTGTCTTCAAGTATATTCACTTCTTCTTTGAATAGAACTTGGTGTTGAGAAGGTGGAGTAGGAGGTTCACATTAACTTTGACTTTGGAGAACATCTTCTTGACTGTAACACCTTCATACTGAAGCTGTAGTAACTCCTGGAAAGAGATCAGATTGTCTTTTGCATTCATTGTCTTTTTTAATGTAATATGGCTTTTTGTAACTTTGTCTACTTTCAACTGATTTACTTTATTTAAATATACCTGATATTCATAAAATCAGTACAGATTTTATGTACTGAAATTTAAAATGGAATGGCAAGCTCAAGTTAACAGAGCCTTTTCAAGTTTGGCTCACTTGAAATAAAAATAATTACCTTTATTTAAATTGCTAATAAATTGTTTCTTGAATTGCCTTGAATTCAGAACTCTTACATTACCACCTCAAAAGGGAGTGTTACACTCAACACAACAAATGCCACCAAGAACAGTACCTGAATATCAATTTCAACAAACTCCATTGGCACACCCATGAACTTGACTTGAACATGGAAAATACCAGTGGTAGCCAAAGGAGTGATTTCAAATAGCACATTCTTCCTCTGTGTCTCAGGCAGGTCTTCCACCTCTAGCAGTACACCCTTCTCCATGAGTTTGGTCGCTGGGTACTTAATGGTTTGTTTTGAACGTGTCTTCTCGCCATTTTGCTTGTTTGAGGCCTGATGCACATTCCTTTGGGAAAAGAGATATTTAGGAAATCCAGTTAATTTGGGGATATTTTTTGCCAGCTAATACAAAAAGATATTTGGTTTAGTCTCATCTGCTTCAACTGTTAACTTATAAATAACCTGATACAAGCATAAAATAAAATGCCTCAAGTTAACTTAAAGCTGCCAGGGGTGGCATGCGCATACATGCTATGCCAACTGTGAGTTTAATTTATTAATTATCTTTATGCATAGATGGCTTCCACAAGTACTAAGTCACCAATGAGCCAATTACTACCCATCTCACCTGTTGATCTTTTCCTTGATTTTTAAAAATATTTTCGGATATCTAATATTGCTGTTAATAAAGTCAATAACACTATAATTGTAATGTCTAAAAGAATAGCAGCATCAAAGTGATAGCATTAGTAAAAGTACATTTTTTCCCTACAAACTCAAAGAAAGGTGAAATTAGGTAAGTTCAAAAGGTCTACTAATTAACTCCTTTGTCGATAAGCATTTACAGAGCCATCTATGTGCAGACACATATCATAAAACAATACTCAGTGAACACAACATTTTCATGGAGACTTTGGTTAATGCACATGTACAACCTGACCTACAAGAAATATAATCAATAATTTCTTTACAATTTTCAAAGAACAGACTGCAACTGATAACATACATACACATATACTAGTTCCTTTGTCAATCTATAGAGCAATATGACAAGAACTTACTTATTTCTGGCTGCAATATTGGCAAGGCAGGTACTGAGGTAGGTGTGGTATGAATCCAGCTGATCACGGTAGAACTTTTCTTTCTCCTCTAACTGGCTAGCTGTCATCAGCAGTCTCTGCAACTCCTGTATGCCAGAAATATTCATATAAGAATGTGAAAAAACAGAGAGAAGTCTTTTGACCAAGTTAACGGTTATGCAGTTGCATTTGTCACTGTAGAGTTGTTTTCATTCTTTCTTTGAATTCATAAATGCTAATCTTTCTAATTAGATGGATCTCATGTGATACTGAATACTTGTCTTATAAACAACCATAACCATATGTCTTCAACCATAATGACAGCTAGTGAAATTTCATAATTTATCTGAATTGAACTATAAAGTTTTGTATATCAAATATACGCAAACAAGCCACACCCTCACCATTCTTCGAGATATTCTGTGTTGCCGTTGATTGACAATATCACTGGCAATCGCATTCAAGAGGGTCTGGTAATTGTCTGCGCGACTAGCTAGGCCCTGATTTTCTAGCCTGCGCAGGTTGTGGGTCAGCCGGGTTTTAACCTCGTGCAAGCTCACTCTGAAATTTTGTTATGGTAAATAGGCTTATTAACATAAACTATTGTTCCCTGCTGATCCTTGGAAGAAGAAAGTCAGAAATCATGGTGGCTAATATAAAATTCAGATAAAAACGATTCACAAAATGTACGTACGTATGTACGTACGTATGTACGTACGTATGTACGTACGTATGTACGTACGTATGTACGTACGTATGTACGTACGTATGTACGTACGTATGTACGTACGTATGTACGTACGTATGTACGTACGTATGTACGTACGTATGTACGTACGTATGTACGTACGTATGTACGTACGTATGTACGTACGTATGTACGTACGTATGTACGTACGTATGTACGTACGTATGTACGTACGTATGTACGTACGTATGTACGTACGTATGTACGTACGTATGTACGTACGTATGTACGTACGTATGTACGTACGTATGTACGTACGTATGTACGTACGTATGTACGTACGTATGTACGTACGTATGTACGTACGTATGTACGTACGTATGTACGTACGTATGTACGTACGTATGTACGTACGTATGTACGTACGTATGTACGTACGTATGTACGTACGTATGTACGTACGTATGTACGTACGTATGTACGTACGTATGTACGTACGTATGTACGTACGTATGTACGTACGTATGTACGTACGTATGTACGTACGTATGTACGTACGTATGTACGTACGTATGTACGTACGTATGTACGTACGTATGTACGTACGTATGTACGTACGTATGTACGTACGTATGTACGTACGTATGTACGTACGTATGTACGTACGTATGTACGTACGTATGTACGT
>NC_061821.1:22498932-22501432 GCF_019202785.1 Penaeus chinensis | reverse complement strand
TCTACCAAGAGCTGCTTTGTCCTGTTTAGGAGAACAGTAAAGAATGTCAAACAAATTATCCTGTCTCTTCTGGATATATTTAAAATAACTCAACAATACCAAATACCTGTTATTAGTGTTTACTTATCTATTAACATATCATCTATCTGCACATATAAATAGATATCAAGGCCTATCACACTTATTTTTAATATTCTCAGAGAAAGTGATGTTTACCTGCTGAACATCTTGTTAGAATCCTTTGAGTCCTTTTCTTCTGCTGTTTCTGTCACATCAAACTTGTTGATGAGTGCCAGACAAACCTCCATCCTGCCTACTGTGCCAGAGCATGATTCTAGGTAAAAGGATACTTTTATTAATAACAATAAATCATACTATATTTATCACATAGATTTTGCTTCATTCAACGGTTATTTCATTTTCATTCAACTCCTCTCTCTCCCCTTTCTACATTATTCTTCTATCTTCCTCTACTTCTTGCCTGCCACATACCTAGAGCCTCTCCCACCAGGGCATGAACTGAGGGTCTCTCCCCAAGGTCAGAGAGCAGGACGTGGAGAGGGTCATTGCTGTCTGGGGCAAGGATCTCCTCATGATCCAGCAGGAGTTGGTGGGTCTCACAGATTTCCTGGAAATGATACACTCATTAGACCTTAAGGTTGTGAGTATTTTATTTGTCATGATGCTTATAACACTTCCTTCTTGTGCAAATAAGACTGTTTATTGCAATGGCAAGTGAAAGTTCATATTTATAAAGGTGCTATTTTTAAAATGCACCCATTATTTATTAGCAATTATGTTATAATGAGTGTATTGGCAAATCTTTTGTCAAGCTACTAAATATAAAATCTACTTAGCCAGTAGCTAGTCACAAGCTTATTTACTGGCATCAGGAAATCCTGTTTACATTCCCCACCTCCCTTGTCACCTTACCCTGCCTAAACATAACATACATACATACATACACACACACACCTGAATTGTGATGTAGATGGTGGGTTTGACAATAAGTGTAGCCTCAGAGTACTGAGTGACATTATACACAGTCTCCGGTTCCTCTACTTCGCAGCAGTGACGGAAGAAGTTCTTGAATTTCTCATGGCACTCGATTATGAAGGGGTTCAGGCATTTTAGGTGTGATGCCTCGTCCCCAAAGCCTTGCAAGAGGAAGAAAAAGGAAAGTTATCAAAAAAAAAAAAAAAATAAAAAAAAAAAATAAATAAATAAATAAATAAATAAAAGACAATTTGTGATACCCTTAAAAGCTACAGCCCCGCCCACCCCCCCCAAAAAAAAAAAAATATACAATAACAAAAACAATAAACAATTTCTATTCTTTTCATAACAAACCTTTCTTGGATGCAGCAAACTGCAGGATCTTGGCTATGCTGGCCAGATTTCTGCGTTGATTATTGTTCAGCTTTTGATCTGGTGAAACTGTCACTATATCAAAAGCATCTGGAGCTACAATAGCTGAGTTGATGTATCTGTAGTAGACAAGGTTCCCTACAACCTGCATAGGATATATGTTTTAATTAGTTCAATCAATTTATCTTTTATATCAATTCATTATCATGAAAACACCTAGCACTTAAGCTTTTGAGAAATCAAATACAAGAAATTTTACTACCCCTATCAATACATAAAACTTTACTGGACTACAAGTTTCTTCCATGTCATAACACATCTAAGTCTACCACACTGACCTTCAAGATCTCTTTCTCGGGTATGTGAGGAAAACGTCTCTGAAGGGCCTGTCTCATGACCTTTGCCATGTAGAGCATGGCATAGGGTATAACATCCCTGTTTGCCGTAATCTGATCACAGAAGGCTTGGGTAACCTCCTTCAGGGTGGTGATAGCCTGTGCCAGCCTCTTCTGAACTTCAGGGTACTGAAGAGCCTGATCCTGGCTGACAGTATATGGCAGTCCACTGCAAAAGTTAAAAAAACATTCCATTTTTTTTTTCATACATATTTATAAAAATTAATGTTGATATGATAACAAATCTATTGATTTACAAAAACATTAATGAGAATAACACATTCATCTCAGCACACAAGATTACTCTAAATCATACATTGAGCTTACAAGCTGTTTCTCAGCTTTTGTTAAGTCCCTATGAGCTTGACTGTCATTCTTCGCCTTATGAAGTTCACTGTACACAAACTATTTACAATGGAACTGATAAGAGATCTACAAAGAACCAGTCTGGACTCTCTACCAAGAATTGATTGTTAGCTTCAATTCAAAAGTTAACTCCCTTTCCCACCTGGCCTGTCCAGAATGCATCTCAAGTTGATTGATCCAACTCTTGTAGATCTCAACAGGATTGGTGTTGATCTGCATACCACTATCGCCCAGAATCTGCATGTACAAATACACATATTACCATCTGTGTGTGTGTAAGTGGGGTTGTGTGTGTCCGTGTGTGTCTGTGTCCGTGTGTGTGTGTCCATGTGTGTGTGTGTCCGTGTGTGTGTGTGTCCGTGTGTGTCTGT
>NC_061821.1:22483932-22496432 GCF_019202785.1 Penaeus chinensis | reverse complement strand
TCCGTGTGTGTGTGTGTGTGTCCGCGTGTGTCTGTCCATGCGCGCTAAAATGCAGAGTTCTTATAAGTTAAGCATAAATAAACAAATTGTTCTCTCTAAATATAACATTATATTTTAATCATTAACATAAAATATTCCCAGGTCATCACTACAGATAAACAAATACTGCTGATCCTTACCCTGTGAATGAGAGGGCCAAGCATGTCCCTAAGAGAAGCTTGTCCTGCACCTTTCCTGTTAAATGACACTATCATCTTCACCACTAGTGGGTTTCCAGAGACAATGTCACTTAGACGAAGAACTTTGCATCTGTAAAATAAAAAATGAATATATTTCACTTGTGTTTCTGTAAGTCCCTCACTGCCACCTTCAACAATTCACAAAGCAGCTGTATAAAAAAGATTATGCTTTCTAGCCTAAATATTCATGACTTAAACATTTTCTTGTACTTCTCTTTATATGCAAAATTGTATACGAAGATATAATCCTGCTCCAGTTTTCCAAAAGCTCAGCTGATATAATCAATGTCACATTCAAGTATGATTGATATATAGCAAATGTAATAACTATTCCATTCATGATTAACAAAGGGTTTACAAGATAGTCATAAGAATAAAAGTAACAAAACTTATAATGTACCTTATTTCCTCTTCCAATGCAGTCTTGAAAAGCTTTAGGAGCAAGAAGTTGTCACGGTCATTAGCTCCATAGTTGTAGAGGGTGAAAATCACATTTTCTATGAACTTTGTGGTCTTGCCAGGAGGAATTGCAAAAATGAGGGTAGCCAAGTAGTGTGGTTGAGTCTGGAGAAGGTAGAACAGGTGCTGGTAGGATAGCAGCTTCTCTCTTGACTCCTTCTTGAAGGCCTGTTAATAATAAAGGGATTATCTTGAAGGCTCATGAATCCTTGCAATATAAAAATAGAAATATACATCTCATATAACATAAAATAAAGAACTTAAAACAACTACACTTATAGTTATAAGTACCTTAAGACCTCTCTGTGTTCTCATGGAACCATACTTCAGGGTATCTTTAGAGCCTTTCCTGCTCCTTCTCGTTTTAGTTTCTGGCACATTTGGGTTCACATTCTCCTTGTCAACTGGAAGCACATCCTGAAAAGTACATCCAACAGGACTATTTTTAAGAAAAAACAATAAAACAGCTTATCATTAATTTTAATTATTTCTAAAAGTCTAAATGAATATACCGATAAAAATAAAAGCAAAACCTACTTGTCTCCAGTTTGTAAAATATACCAAATCAATGTATACACACACAACTAAGACAAAAAATGACAGCACAGATACCCCTTACATACCTATCACCAAACAGTCCCTAGCTAAACCTATTGTCAAACCGCTTAAATAACCAATTCACTTTGGCACTGCTGAACCATATGACACTTTACCTGCAATGTAATGCGGTTGTGAACGAGAAGTCCAATCTTCACATCCAGCTCGTCAACCTGTGTCTCCAGCTGATGAGTGTGTCTTATTGTCTTTACCATGTCACTCTTTGTACGCTGTAAATGAAACAAAAACAAAAATGGAAACCATTACCAGAAACTTACCAATAATATATACAACTGGTGTAGTAAACAACTTAGTGCAGTCTGAATTTCAATACCCATTGGAGTGCCCACAAGTGAAAGGAGGATTAACTGGAATCAGTATTGAGAACCAGAGGAATCAAAAATATTTTTTTCAGGAAAAGGAATCACTATCAGAATTAAGGGAAATCCATCATGATTATTAATTCTGAAAATGATTTCCTAAATTTTAACTACAAAATACATGTTTTGTTTCAAGTTGTAAAAACAAAAACAAAAAAAAAAACATACATAAATTAGAATCACTAGGAATTAGGCACTATCATCGTCAGTTTTATTTTTTTCAGTAGAAGTAAAGAATTAGTTATTTTGTTTGGCTACTCAAGATATTCACAAGATTTAGCAAACCCATTCTGTGTAGAAAGTGATATAAAAACCCATATGTTGGTTAGGAAAGAACAGAAAATGTTTCCTTCCATTGAATTGATCATTATTACCATATTTATGATACTGCCTAATTTGTCCAAACTAAAATATGAAGCCCATAAAAAATACTAAAATCTTACAAAGAATTAGAACTATAGTGAACTTCTTTCAGTTACCTGAAGTTTGAACTCTTCATCCAAGTCCTTCTCAGACACATCCAGTAGATGGATGAATTTGCAGATGACAGACAGTGGTGGGTTGGCTTGGTGGGTGAGGGAGCGGAGATTCACTCTAGCCTTGTGTGCTCGCCATGCTCTTTGGATCACCACTACCTGCCTCTCCTAAAGCCACAAAAGAAACATTTATGACATAAAATTTTATTTTTACAAGGCTTATGAATAATTACAAACCAATATCAGATTTTACTCCTCCCTGACGAGCTTTTTGAAGTTACAAATAGTTGTAACAACAGAGGAACATTAAAAAGGTACAAACATGTTTATTGAAGTGCTTAGACAACTTCTTTATCCTCCTTCTATGAAGCCAAGTTCGTACTGCTCGCTGGATAATGATGACATACGGCTCTGACATCCTCAGCGCTTGGCAGTACATGATGTACATTTTCCGGGCTCTTACCATACGCCACCAAGCCTAAGGGAGAAATCACATAACTTACATACACTGACTCTCAATACAAATTATACATATATGTGAAGACAAAAATGTAACTTAACCCATTAGATCTGAGTGACTTGGACATCTAGTCATGAAAACATTTGGCCAAGGGCAGGTGACATGTCATATCATGGAAAACTTTGGCTGAAGGCTGGGATGATAGGAATGTCTTGCCATGGGAAACAGTTGCCAAGGAGTGGGTGATGGGGACCATGAGTGCACAAGCTTTTGGAGGGTGACTGACTAAGTGGGGCGGTCAGGAAGGGGCTCCTGCAACATTTCTACCAGCCTACAAGGGGGGAGTGAAACAAAAGTGAGTCATGCCTGGGATAATGCTGGCTCGAAAGAGAAAACTATGTTTATAGGCAGGAACCTATTCCTGCCTGTCATTAGCTGTGGTGCAGGATATTTTACAGGAAACTGAATACTACTATTAAAAAAAAAAAAATTAGCAAATGTTTCATGTTATTGCTATTGAACAGTAAACTACCTGGAGAGATATGGAGCATCCTCTCAATGCAGCATAAAAAATGACAATTACAGAATCAGAAAATGGGAATACAGTCAAACATGTCTCTATCATAGGAGGTAATAGCATTGCTAAAAGGAGGCAAGGAGTCATGTGTGTGTGTTCATTTAGGTCAAGCCTACATGCCACACACCCCACTCAAGTAAACCTAGTGGTCAGATTTTAATCCAAGTGCCAAAGGGAGCACCCAATCCAACCGGTTAAATAATATAAACAGCAGAGTACTGACAAAACAAACCTGTATTGTTAACGCTGCAACTCTTAATCTGTGCATTCTCTGGCGCTGCAACCATCCACGTGCTCTGGCCTGCAGTCGCACCATTAATTGGTCCAACTGAAAGAATGTTGAATAATGAATGCTTGTTCTTTTCAAAAGATGGTGAGATTAAGATTAATCTAAATATCTGAATAATATTAGAGTATATCCTATTAATGTTTTTATAAAATACATTCTAATTAGCCTATTGATTGTTTCCTTTTTTACTATATCTCATCCACAAAGAAAAACAAAAACTACATACCAGTCAAAAAGCAGTACTAGTAAAAAATTACTATTAAAAAACCTTCACAATGACCTATCTCAGAAATTAAATAATTTGCTTTCCATATTGAGAATGAAGAGGCTGATATAAAAGAGGACGTGAAGCCTTTTTCTTTCGATGAATATCTCAAAATCATCTTAGCAAAACCAAACAACCTCCTCCTTATCAACACTGCTTACATGAATATAATGCCGACCTCAAAAGCTGAAACCTATCTAACAATAGTTCATGAAAACAATTACTCATAGCATATACTATACGGCTTCAGGACTATATCTTTTCTACATTAGTCTCTTCTATCAACATTAGAAAGAAATAATAACAATAAAAAAAGTTAAATATAAATAAGTTATAAGTAAATAAAAAATCCATAAATAAACTGTCCCCACAAAATGGTGACCTAACTCGCACCCTTTTATTGTTGGCTTCCTGCTGCATGATGGTCATTACAGCTTCTTCCAGGTCGACCAAGGTCAGATAGCGGCTCTGGTGAGCCATCACCACTTCCTCTGGCTTCTCCCACTGGTATCCACCATTTGCGAGATTCAAGTATACCTGTAAAATTGACTCTGAGTGGCACTGGAAGGAACTTCAATACAAATGTTCCTTGGTAGGTTAAGCATAGATACTGTAATGTGCTATCAAACGGCTTCCAATAATTTCAACTTTTATACATTTACTGTGTATATTTCTTCCACTCACTGGAAATAATATTCTTTTATCACAGTATCACATCTAATTAAGAATAAAAATCAGTATGGCTTATTTCTAGTTACAAGGCCCTTGAATATTTTCAAAATCAAAAGGTCACTCCTTATATGTAAAAAATTGTGAAAGTGATGTGAAAAGTGACACGGCAAAATGACATTAATTGTAACAACCATTAGAAATCCAGACCTTAGATCCATCAGTAAGTGAGTATGGGATCCATGGACATGTCACAGTGGAACTTTCCTTTTCTCTGTATGATTTCTTAAGCATTGTCAGTACTCCTAAGAGGTGGCTCTTTTGAATTCGAAGGTGTGCTAAATCTGGAGATCTGAAAAAAAGTTGCATAATTACAATTTCATTTGATATAAGCTGTTCAAAGAAAGAGTTTGTACTTTCATGTAGAGACACTAAACATGCAGCAATTTCCCCTTGGATGTACAAAAATAAAGACAGAAATGGTCAGAAAATAACTAACCTGAGTATGTCTACAATGGCCGAGTCATTTCCATCCACCATGGCAGAGTTGATCCTACCTAGCACACTGGCCGTGTTGGAGGACTCCTTCGAATGCCTTTTTACCGCATTCACTACCTCTACAATGTCCTCTAACCAGAGCTCTGCAGCATTGTCACCAAGCATTTCACATTTGGTAATCTTTAGCAACTGATAAAGCAAAAGGAAAAATTAACAGCTAGTTTTGACGTCTTATGGGGAGTGGGAGTTATTCTTTAATATGCCAAGAAAACAATAACATAAGGACAAGACCAATTAACAAAATAAAAATCATCGTATCTCTATACCTTGAGGAGCTGGTAATAGTGGAGAGTATCTGTGGGTGAAAGAGAGGGCAGCTGGAGGGCTGGGTGTTGGAGGGCATTCATTGTATCTTGGACTGCACCAGCAATGACTGCCTCATTCACACCTGTCAAGGCTCCCACCTCTGAGGATGAAGATGATGATCTATTTTTAGCACACTAAATATGATAAGATAATGATATAGATAATTCAAAATACACATTTACATTAAGCCCTAACAAAGATGGTTCCAAAACATTTTCATTGATGTGCTATCTAGCATACCGTTATATACAAGGAAAAATGTTACAAATTACAAGTATCAGAACTCACTGTCATTCACTTCTTGCAGCTTGTCATTGACTTCATCTATAACTTGCTGGAGGTCAAGGTAGGTCAACAGGGGACAAGCTTCTCCTGAGGCTATCTTTGCCTGGCGAGCCTCATGCAAGGATGAGAAATACTCCCGGGCATGACTGCGTTCCAAACCCTGAGGGTAAAATTAATAATTGGGGAAGGCATTAAACAAGGGCAAATGAGGAGGTCACGAAGACCTTGGGAAAAATATCAGTGCCAATGTGTTTAATATGAATTAGTGTTCATATTAAAAATAACATATGAAGCCATGACTTAATCCAGTGCTGACGGGCATGACGTGTACGTACATGCCATGCCCACTGTGAGTTTACTAGTTTAATCATTTTTACACACAGATGGCAACACTTGCGCTAAGTCACCAATGAGCCAATTACGAGTACTGCCTGTCTCACCCGTTTATCCTTTTCTTTGATTTACGAAAATATTTGATGTCATCTTATTTTGCTGTTATTAATGTTTATAACATTATAGTAATTATAATGTTTATAATTAAAATAACACCATTGATATTCATAGCACTAGTAAAAATTACATTTTCCCACTAATTCAGGGAAAGGTGAAATCAGGTAAAGTCACAAGGTCTACTAATTGACTCCTCTGTGGCTAAGCACTAGCAGAGCAATCTATGTGCAGAGACATTTCACAAAAAATATAAAAAATGAGCACAGCATTTTCCCCATTTTTTATTAATTTTCTCTGGCAACATTGGGTTAAAGGAATACTGCAGTCAGGTATATAGAGATTGTGCAGATTGCTGAACATTTTTTTTCTCAGTTGGGAGAATGGAATTATGATTGTAAAAAATTGAAAACTTAAGTTTTAAGGTAAATGGGGTATGCAATACACTGATACTGTATTTTACTTCAAGATATTAATGGCTTTACATCAAAGGTAAATCTGCTTTTGTTGGCAAAATGTAAATAGCATTCCTACAAAAGGGAAAAAAAATGGTGTCTGTTTGCTCTTCATAACAAATAAAACTTGTAGATAGTAGCTATAGCTTGTCTACTTAATAACCATTCAAATTTCAACAAATGAAACACCAAGCATCTGAAGAGAGGTTATGCACCTACAACACTAACCTGTACATGTGTCTGTGGGTCAGAAAGGTAATGCCAGACCTCTTCAGGGTTGTGAGTGTCCAGGGCAGCATTAACCCTTGCAACAGCAGACAGCATGCGGACACCTCCTTGGATTTCTACTAGGTTCAAATCTGCCTGAAATCCAGACATACCATAAAAATACTCTTCTGAAATTCTACCAGCAATACTCAAGATCTTCAGAATTATAGCGTATCAAGTATGAAAGGAGGAGGAAGAGGAAATTGAGGTGGCAGAAGATGAGAAGGAATATGGAAAGAATTAGATTGAGTTAGGAAAGGAAAGTGAGGAAAAAGATGTATAAGAGGAGATAAAAAGCTACATGTACATGAGAAAGAGAAAGACATGAGATATCTATTTCATCAAAGATTTTTTCAAAAACATATTATGAATATAAAAGTATTGAGGAAAAATGTCCCAACTTTAGAAAACATCTTTTACAATGTAAAAATTTAATTCCAAATGTTTACCTGCGCATCAGCACGAATGGCAGCCATCTCTTCATGGTACAGAGGTGCAGCAAAATCAAGCAGGGTAGGTATGCTTGGCCCCAAACCTTTCAAGTATTTCAAAGTCTCCTGGGGTGTGCCCTTTTCTAGGCTTTTATTTACTACTGCCAGGCCTTGCAACACTATAAAGAAAAAAAAAAACTGAATTTAAACACTGCAAAGATAAACAGCTTTAAGACATTTATATACATACCTTAAAGCCTATATTGCCCAACACAGTGAATTGATTAAAGAAATTTAGACTAGCTTTCACTAGCACAGAATAAATAAGAGCAGCCACACTCAATCACCTGTATACCACAACATGAATCTTGGAGTTTTCTTTCCTACTTTTCTCAACAGCATAAGATCATAATGATGAATATAACATGAACATTGCAATAATAAAACAATCATATATATGAATTTGTGGACACATGATGAATTAGTTCCATGAATGCAAAATTGTATATACTGTGGTAATTCCAAGGAAACCATATCCAGAACCTTTATCAAGTAAACACATAAATTAACATTTATCCATGTGCCCCCCCTCCAAAAAAAAATGCAATCCATGAAGCATTAAAAAAAATTCACCCACGTCTTTGTTTTGAAAGAGATTCTTCATTCACTGATGAGATGATGGCCTGGACGGAAGATTTGCTCAGAATCGTGGGCAAGAGTGACACGTTGAGGCTGTGGTTAAAGCTTTGGTTCCCTCCCTGGTTCTCCTTCTCCTCTAGTTCCTTTGCCAGTGCTTTCAGGTATTCTCCAGCAAAGTCTGGTTTGACTCCCTGAAAACAGAAGCCATTATACTATATTAGTTACCAGATTTCAATTTTGATTCTGATAACCTGTTTTCCTTGTTGAAGTCCAATAAGCAAAAGGAAAGTTTGTCAATCTAGGTAATAAAAATAATACTTATATGTTATAATGGAGAACTAGAACCAGAGAAATGCAAATAAGACATCATCTTCATGAAAACTTATGAAAAAGAAAAGGATTATGTCACAACATCCAATATATAGATTTGTTGACAGAATACTGATAGACTGATTACATATTCAAAACTGATACTGAGGGACTCACCTTCAGACCTAATACAGGAGATGTGAGAGCTTTAAACAAGGCATTTGTGTTCTCATCTTTGACTGCATCTTCCACTCTTTCTACAGCACAGAAAGCTGCAATGTTTAATATAATAGTTAAGAAAATGAAATAACAGAATTTAAGTCATACACAAATAATTTTTGTTTTGTGCATGTTTATATGTATATATCTCTTCATATAAACAAATATATTGAATATATACATACATATTGTAACAGTATGTGACCTAAATTCTTGTAAGAAATACTTGCCATTAACATAGCTGATATGGCCCTGGATTTCAGCTTGGGTGAGCAATTCATCATAGGCATCTGGTATGTAGTCTTGGTCACGACTCTGGAAAAGGTACTTCATATTATGAAGCTTGAAACGCAATTGTTTTTGAGGGTTAAACAACAGTACGATAAATAAAAACAGGGTGTAGAAGGGAGAGGAAGACACAGGAGAGGAAAAGAAATGAAGTCCAACCTTGTTTATTGCCATCTCCTTTTTGTGCATCTTGGCATCGGAAAGACACTGGAGATAACTGTCTGCATTTTCATCCAGGACATTTTCCAAGTGACACGTGGGGTTTCTTAAGGTTCCTAACAGCTCTGAGTCCTCCTGATATGAAAGTTTGGTTCATTAATATAGAATCTTTGAAAATATGATGGTGATGATAATCATGATGACTATTATAATAACAATAAAAATCATAAAATTTTTCAAATTAATAAAAAATCAATGAAAAATACTGGTCAATAATTCAATGATAGCATCAGTATGCAAAAGATTTTGTCAAGTCTGCAAAAAAGCAACTCACACTCGCATATTTTCTATATGATCTAACATAAAAGCAAAATAACATCCTGCTAGACCATTTTTAAAATCTAATAAAAGCAACAGATCATACCCCCTTTTCAATGGCTTCATTAATAGCAATGATTGCAGCATGCAATGCAGCTTCATCCACAGGTAACTCATTTGCAAGGATACCTCCAATCTTGCCAAACTGAGGCAACTGACAACCATACTTGCTGAGTTCTTTCATCATTGCCTGCATTACTTCCTCTGCAAAAGCAATGAATTAATCACTTCAAATATTCAGTTTGAAATAAAATGGGATTATAAATCAAAGAACATAAATCATTAGTTACAAATATGCTGTCAATAAGTAGCGCCTAAGTCTACAGACTATAAACTTTTTACGACTGAAATCCACACACAAATTACTATAACTTACCTGAGAAATTGACTTTGCCATACAGGTTCTGGATCTGTGGGGCAATGCCTAAACGAAAGAGATACAAACTGAGGGCATGAAGGCAGAAAACAACACGGGGCATATTCTTTCGGTCATAAACATCAGTTGTCTCAGGGTAGAAGATCTGTAACATCAAAGGGAAAGACTTAATGGAATATGACTATTTGACACCAACATGTTCATAAACTTTTGATATGATATCATTCAGACTACAATTTTTTTACTGGATGTACAGAAATACATACACTGGGTAGCTTTATCTTCTCCAGTGCTTTGAGGAAGTAGTTGATATTATCTGTATGCCTAAAGGTCAAGCCATGTGACCGGTATCTTGCAAGATCTGGGTCATAGATCCTCCTGAGTGGCACTGTCTCTGGTGCGAAGAAGTGGGCCAACTTAGCCAGGTAGACTCCATGACGCAACTCCTCCTCCAAGTCTCCAGCCTCTGGAAGTTCCTCGCTGATGCAGGCTTCCATCCAACTGTCAGAAAAAGGTACATATTATAGTGACTAAAATTATGCTCCTTCGTCTCTTGCACTTACATATAGGCCTATGCCATTAACTGTAATTGACTGTATGTGAGAAAAACTCTAGATACTATGATCTGAACAACTGGTAATGTGAGATGACCAATCAATTCTCTAGACATACAGTGTTTTATATATTTCCTGCACTATATCAAGGAACTTTTATATCATGCAAACGAAATCCAAGACATTTCACCACTTACTTCTTGGCCTCTTCTAAGTGACACAAGTACTGGTATGAAATGTTCTTGTGACGCTCTGCATCCATGTCTTGGGCAGAGAGGCAGCCATCCTCCCCACCTGCAAGGAATGGTAAAGATGATTTAAGGGGAGAGAGAGGGAGGGCAGGAGGGAGGAGGAGGGAGGGCAGGGGGGAGGAGGAGGGAGGGGGGAGGGAGAAGGAAAAGGGGAAAGGGAGAGGAAGAGGAAATGATATAGAGAGGAGGAAAAGGAGAAGAAATGTGAGAGAAAGGGGGAGGAAGAGGAAATGGGAGGGAAAGGAAGAGGTGGAGAAAGATGGAAGGGGTGAGAGGGTGAAAGATAGAGGGAAGGGAGAGGAGGGGATGGGAGAGGGTCAGAGAAAAGATGGAGGAAGAGGGGGAGGGTGTGAAAAGGGGAGTGGGAGTGGGGGTACGGGGGTTGGAGTGGGTGTGGGAGTGGGTGTGGGAGTGGGAGTGGGAGTGGGAGTGGGGGTGGGGGTGGGGGTGGGGGTGGGGGTGGGGGTGGGGGTGGGGGTGGGGGTGGGAGTGGGGGTAGGGGTGGGGGTAGGGGTGGGGGTAAGGGTGGGAGTGGGGGTGGGAGTGGGGGTGGGAGTGGGGGTGGGAGTGGGAGTGGGGGGTGGGGGGTTGGAGTGGGAGTGGGGGTGGGGGGGGTTGGAGTGGATTAGGGATAGGGATAGGGACAGGGAATGAGAGGGAGAAACTGAAGTGACAGAGAAACTGTCACTGCCTCAACTAAAACTGTATCAAATGTCATTGCAATACATACTATCCATACTTTCACATAATCACCATTGTCAATCTTTCCACTACTTCAATTATTAATATAATCCCTTCCACTCATTAATATCGTGGTCATTATTATTAATTTTCTTGTCACTGCTACTGATACCATCATGATTAAAAATGAGATGAATACCAAATTGATTTTACGTGTAATGATAAGAAACAATTCAGTCCTTTTCTCTGCTATATACATTTCATTTCATTTACAATCTAAAAAAAAAACTTATTACTAATTAGTCAATGGTACTTAAGCACGTTTTAACAAATGTCAAGTGATATTTTAAGTCCGGTGAAGACAAAAACAGCTGATTCTTGGGTAAGTTCAAAACATTGGTAAATTACGATACATATTTACCTTAAACACATATAATATTCCCGTTCCCTTGAAAATCAACACCCTATTTTGTAACTTGTGTAATGCTATGGGAATTAGTTTCATTTCAGTTTGTATGAAATATTAGAAGAATGTTACTTCTTCCTGCTACGTGTTGATCAGCTGATCAGGGTATGAAACAAAACTCCTATTTAATATGATTTCCTGCAGTATTACCCTATTAAAAATGTCCTGATGTAATTAGCATAAACTTACCTCTCCTCTGGAAGGCCATCCCGCCTGCGTTTATCCCTAAATACCACCAAAATCCGACACAAACTCGAGCAAAACTTTCAAACGGAGACGTTCCCTTAAACCGCCATGTCTTCATAAGAGGCGCTCTCGACGCTGATTGGTCGAGAGCGTTTGGCACCCATTGGTCGGGCGAAACTCGGAAGCTGATTGGTCCGTTTAGAGTGAAAGTTCTTTTTGCTTTTAATTCACTTTAATTTCCTCTAAACTGATTTTTCTAATAGCCGCAACGGTATTTTTTATGTATAGAAGTGTTTTAAATAAAATTCGTCCGTTCCCATAGTAATCTATACTTAGAATTTTGAGCCATGATTCAATAAAATGTCCTTGAGAATCAATATACTTTTTCATGCATCGTAACTAAGCTATGTCACTCGGCACTACACTGATATAACATAATAACAGTGCAGATCCTGAATGGTATAACGTTCAACATTCCGGTTAATGATAGCAAAACCGGACTCAGTCACAAATATGATCGAGAAAAAAAGTTGCATAGGAAGAAAAAAAGAGATAAATAAAATAGACACATAACGCAATCATATAAGATATATTGACCTACATAAAACCATATTCTTCAAATTCATTACGACAATCTCGCATGACAATACACCCCTGAACTTTAATTAATTCAAGTATGACCATTCCTACACGTAACCAATACAACAAAATCAAGTAAAGGAAATAGTTCAGTAACGGTCTCGACGCGTCACTCTGATAATAGGCTTTGCAGTTCATTTTTTCTTTTCTTTTTTCTTGTACTGTTAACGCTGTGATAATCGGTGATACTATTCA
>NC_061821.1:22476432-22481432 GCF_019202785.1 Penaeus chinensis | reverse complement strand
AGTATAGCGTATTGGTAGACCTACGTTCTAATAGTACATTACGTGCATTTCAGATACTTTCATTTGGGTGCAACATGAACCTAAATAGGGAATCAATATTCAGTAACGCCCACCCGACCTATAACCGAACGCTTTCCCGCGCTAAGTAGATCAAGACAAATGTACCCGCCATTTGATTCCATGGCTTGGGCTTGTGTTTCAGATTTAAATGCAAATTAATTCGGTTCAGTGTGACCAGTAAATACTATACTATGTATATGTTGGTTCTGACAGTCAATCACCTCCTGTATCTATTGGTTTGTCTATACTTTTGTTGATAAAATAGACAAGTGATAGCATGTTTTGTACAAGTTAATTTTGATAGAATGGTTTTATTAATATAAAAAAAAAAAAAAAAAAAAAATACGTAGATGGTTGTGGATTTTCAGAATGACCAATGGTCAAAACAAATGTGCCAGATATCAAAGGTCACACATAATGACAAGGTATCGTGGCGAATAGGGGTAAAATTCAGGTAAACTATTTTGATAAGTAAACAGATGGGATGAAGAGAAACAAATTAGTCGAGGCGAGGGCTGGTCTTAAGGTAGGGGCGACCTGTAACAGCGAGCAAAGGATTAGGGGTGGGGCCTCATGGCATATCCTTGTCCTTGGGATTTTTTTTTTTTTTTTTTTTTTTTTTTTTTTTATGAAGAAAACTTCTGAACCGAGGCACGGGAATAGCAACATCAATGGAAATCATGAGATCACTATGGATTGACGTGCAAGTAAAATGCATATTTTTTGTTTTCAGCCTCGTAATTAGTTCCTTCTAAACTCGAGAAGTTATCCAAAAATTTAGTGCTAATTTAAAAATAAATTCTCAGTAATGACTTGTCTTTATAGGCATTTCCATTAACCTTTCAGATTTACTTGCACGAACTGAACAAAAAAAACATTAAGATTTTGAAGTAATTGTTCATTATCGTCATACTTATTGAATGGGTTACATAAACGAAGGAGTTCGGTTTCCTGTTTTTTTTTATTCGTTTTACAGATTTCTGGAATGGTTTACTGAAAACTTGCAAATGTGAAGTCTGCCAATGGCACATGCCACCAACATCATAAATAAAATGCGGAATGATCTACGATGGGTCGATTTGCATGGACAATTCACAATGAGACTAGTAGACGTGGAGGAATCGTTTAATCGACTTCCTCGATGGTGGGTCCGGAGGAACCACCAGCACCAGGGGCAGCACCGCCAGCACCTGGGGCACCACCTGGGAAGCCGCCGGGCATGCCACCTGGAGGAGCACCACCAGCAGCAGCGTACATCTTGGTAATGATGGGGTTGCACACCTGCTCGATCTCCTTCTGCTTGTGCTCATACTCTTCCTTCTCGCCAAGCTGGTTCATGTCCAGCCACTTGATAGTCTCGTTGCAGGTCTCCAAAATCTTGTTGCGGTCCTCTTCAGAAATCTTCTCCTTGAACTTCTCGTCCTCAACTGTTGACTTCATGTTGAAGCAGTAAGACTCCAGGGAGTTCTTGGCAGAAATACGGTCCCTCTGCTTCTCATCGTCAGCCTTGTACTTCTCGGCGTCCTGCACCATGCGCTCGATCTCCTCCTTGGAGAGGCGACCCTTGTCGTTGGTGATGGTAATCTTGTTCTCCTTGCCAGTAGACTTGTCCACGGCGGATACGTTCAGGATACCGTTGGCGTCGATGTCGAAGGTGACCTCGATCTGAGGCACGCCACGGGGAGCAGGTGGGATGCCACTCAGCTCGAACTTACCCAGGAGGTTGTTGTCCTTGGTCATGGCACGCTCTCCCTCGTACACCTGAATAAGCACACCTGGCTGGTTGTCAGAGTAGGTGGTGAAGGTCTGAGTCTGCTTGGTGGGGATGGTGGTGTTACGCTTGATGAGCGCAGTCATCACACCGCCGGCAGTCTCGATACCCAGGGACAAGGGGGTCACATCCAACAGCAACAGGTCCTGCACAGCCTCGGACTTGTCACCGCACAGAATGGCGGCCTGGACAGCGGCACCGTAGGCCACAGCCTCATCGGGGTTGATGGACTTGTTCAGCTCCTTGCCGTTGAAGAAGTCCTGCAGGAGCTTCTGGATCTTAGGGATACGGGTGGATCCTCCGACAAGGACGATGTCGTGGATCTGGGCCTTGTCCATCTTGGCATCACGGAGGGACTTCTCTACGGGCTCCAAGGTGCCACGGAACAGATCGGCGCACAGCTCCTCGAAGCGAGCACGAGTGATGGAGGTGTAGAAATCGATACCTTCGAAGAGGGAGTCGATCTCCACACTGGCCTGTGTCGAGGAAGACAGGGTGCGCTTCGCACGCTCACAGGCGGTACGCAGGCGACGCAGGGAGCGCTTGTTCTCACTTGGGTCCTTCTTGTACTTGCGCTTGAATTCCTGGATGAAGTGGTTCACCATGCGGTTGTCGAAGTCTTCACCGCCCAAGTGAGTGTCACCAGCTGTTGACTTGACCTCGAAGATACCATCCTCGATGGTAAGGATGGACACATCGAAGGTACCACCGCCAAGATCGAAGATCAAGACATTGCGCTCACCGCCGACCTTTTTGTCGAGGCCGTAAGCGATGGCAGCAGCGGTGGGTTCGTTAATGATACGCAGCACATTAAGACCCGAGATGGTTCCAGCGTCCTTGGTGGCCTGGCGCTGAGAATCGTTGAAGTAAGCAGGGACAGTGACTACAGCGTCCTTCACTGTTGATCCCAGGTAAGCCTCGGCGGTCTCCTTCATTTTGATGAGCACCATCGAGGAGATCTCTTCTGGGTAAAAGGTCTTCTTGTCTCCCTTGTACTCTACCTGGATCTTTGGCTTTGTGCTCTCGTTGATGATGGTGAAGGGCCAATGCTTCATGTCGCTCTGGACTGTGTGGTCTTCGAATTTGCGGCCGATGAGTCGCTTGGCGTCGAATACAGTGTTGTTGGGGTTCATCGCCACCTGGTTCTTGGCGGCGTCACCAATCAGACGCTCGGTGTCTGTGAAGGCGACGTAGGAGGGCGTGGTGCGGTTGCCCTGGTCGTTGGCGATGATCTCCACCTTGCCATGCTGGAACACACCCACGCAGGAGTAGGTGGTTCCCAGATCAATACCGACAGCTGGTGCCTTTGCCATTTTATCTGCAACAAAAGAAACAGACATTAGTTCATTGGTCGGAAACGCGCAAAGGCATCTACAAACAGGAAAAGATTATCATGAAATTACATCTCCAAAAGACCAAAATCCTTCCTTCGCCCCCTCTCCCTCTCTCGTACACTTTCCCCAACGACAATAGGATGTCAGCTGATAAACACTCAACAGTACGGTATCTCATGACGTCACTTCCCAGCCATGTGTGACGCCCCCACACGCATCTGGCATCGCTTCTTTTCCTATTTACAAGTTTTATAATTTTAACAGGAAGTTTTTTTTTTTATATAGAATTAAATACCCACAAACGAAAAAAATGGAAGACTACCAGAGAAAAAAAATGCTTAAAACGAAGTAATTTTGTCATGAGGTCGTGGGGAGGGAAGGAGGCAAGTTGAGAATAAATACCGTTATATACAAACTAATAAAAAAGGTTACAAGTTTTAAAACCATATACATTCTACCGCAAAACTAACCACGAATTTATAAAACTCAGAAGATATACTCATAGTAACCGACCTACGATATGGCAATACTATCTGGGTGAGGCGAGTAGACAGGGAAGCCGGGAATGGTTAAGGGGAGAGGGGGGGGGCAAGGAGGAAGTGGGGAAGGGGTAAGGGGGAACAGGGGGGATAGGGAGGGAGGGATGGAAGAAGGGGTAAGGGGGAACAGGGGGGATAGGGAGGGAGGGATGGAAGAAGGGGTAAGGGGGAACAGGGGGGATAGGGAGGGAGGCAGGCAGGAGGAACAAGAGGGGCAGGGAGGAAGGGAGAGCGAAGGGGGGGGGGGGGAAGGGGCAGGGAGGAAGGGACGAAGGGAGGAAGGGAAGGGGAGGGGACAGGGATATTGATCACGGACCCTCCTCCTCCCTCTTAACCTCCATTATATCGCGTCACCTTGCTTTACGATGAAAACCTTGATGCACTTCGATGAAACAAATTTATTTTAAGTTGGAAAAGCGAGTCGCTGTGATAATGCGCACAAATCACTCATGGAATTACTCACATGATCACAATGGTATTCCAATTTGCCACTTAACTCGTTCAAGTTCTTATTATCAGGCGAGAAACGGGTATCATCGGTAACATTTTAACTCAAAGAAACATTCTATACGCACAGAACTACGTAAATTACACTTAAATTTTAGATAAGATTACAAAACCTATTGATAATATGCAACGGTTCTCGGTTTTCAACGTTAACAATAACTACACAATTTCAAGACTACTTTAAAAGATGGGTTAGCAATTCTTATTTATAAGCACTGACGAAATGGACCCACCCGGCGACCACACGTTCGAGAAAAAATGGCTGTAAATCACGTATTCTTTGTCGAAATACTCTTTAACTGGATTCTAGCTCCACTGTACAATTCCACTGTTAACGGATGAATAAAGTATCGGCTTACCTTATTTTAGATATTTTTAAATAGTCCAATGAGCTAATTGTAACACGTCTGCTCTTCTCTCGGTCTCCGGCTGGTATGACTTCGGAAAATCCATAGAGCGGCGACATCGACCCCTTTGTAAACCTTCTAGAACATTCTTCGGAACGTTGGCCATTCACAGAGTTCCTAGTTTATGACGTCACTTCTGGTCCCAATCGTAGGGCTTCATAACAGTGACGTAGTAAGTGAAACGTTCTTATTGGTCAACAATGCCGGAATGGTCGATGCTGATTGGACGATATTTGGCGGGAAATTTACGCGCGTCACTGCAGAACAGCCCGGCGTACCAGGCGTGCCAACATAACAGCGGTTCCATCGCCACGTGGGGAGCGACCTCATGGCAAAGCCGCCAGCCAGCGAGGTCCAGACGCGGGAGACCGTCTACGAGAAT
>NC_061821.1:22463932-22471432 GCF_019202785.1 Penaeus chinensis | reverse complement strand
CAAGGTTAAAAGCGACGTTTGAATTCAGCTATTGATGACTTTATTAGGCAGACTGCTCTTTCACCTTTAACGCTATTGATTATTTGTGAAAATTATTCTATGTTCAAGTATTCTGAAGAAAATCACTTTTCACGGATTCCTGTGATGAATCGAGTGGTAATTGGATATAATTTCGATTCCCCTTACACACACATGCATGAATAATCGACATTTTAGTCAAATGATATAATCTCCATGTGTCGAGAAAGCTGTGGAGTACGGAAGAATCAGATGAGTCACTGCAGAAACTAGACACTTACAGATTTTTTTCTCTTACTTCGTCAAGGACTGTAAAGTACATATATATATATATATATATATATATATATATATATATATCAAATAAAAATATACAAAGATACGTATGACTAAAGACACTGATTAGTATACTACCGTCTAATACCTATCTACTTTATCCGATAATACAACACGAAGTCCCTTATATGGTATGAATATTTGTTTATCGATCTCTGTCAGTCGATATTGGCAATCTCGTCGACCCTTGGCGAAGATCGATAAATGAATAACATACTCTGTCTTACTGCAGATACTTTACAAGGTCGTGATGATTTGAGTCCTTATTCAATGGCATCTTGTTTGTGACCTTTTCCTTCAAGGATGACTAAGTTCTTTGCTCTCTTCTTAATCTTTTGTCTTGTTTTTTTGTCACTTAGATATTTTGGTACATGTTTTTTTGTGTATTTGTTTGAGGATCGGTTGTTTAGTTTTATGTTTGTATCATATATAGGTATTAGTATTATCATTTCACGTCTATGTGGCATTTTAGCTGCAATTCGTACGCGGTTTCGTTTTTTTTCCTTCTTTAAAGTAGTTTGTCCTTCGCCGGTGACGGTCAACGTTTTCTGTAACAAGTCAAACACGTTTTGTTCACAGAAGCAAGTTTTACGTTAGGAAACTGTGATCATTTTACCGATTCTTTCATTAACAAAAAACAAAAAAAGTATTGTCTTTACCACTAGGTTGTATTTCGAACAGTTCAATAAGGAAGTAAGATATCTAAACATAGACCATTCTTACGTCATAACCAACTTTATTTCATACAGACTACGTCATACAGTAAATCTTCATAACACGCAATCTTGCTCTTAATATTTTCTAAAATTATAATCTTTTACACATTGATTATACCAGTTAAAGTTAATTATCATCTTGCAATTGGTGTTTCAATAGATGCTTATATGAAAAAAAAAACTGTTTTCAACTTATACGATTTTTATATGATAACATGTATTTTTCCGTAGAAAAAAAATACATACATGGAATTATTTACAAACAATCATTATTGAGATAAGAATTCTAATTATTTTGATTTTTTTTTTTTGGTAACAGCAATGGCTAATTGGTATGGCAATAATAACGACAAAGATATTAATTATCATTGTTTTCATAATAATATTCATTATTATTATTATTTTCATGATAATAATCATATTAGGAACGTTTTCAACATTGATGATAATAAAATGTATTGATAGTAATATCATCAAGTTGATATTAACAATAATGTAAATGATAATGGTAATAACAACAACAACAATAATAATCATAATAATGAGAATAATAGTAATAATAATATATAACATCAACAACAACATAAAAAAACAACAACAACTATAATATTAATAATAATAATAATAATAATAATAATAATGAGGACGGCGACAATAATAATAATAATGAGGACGGTGACAATAATAATAATAATAGTAATAACAATCGTGATAACAATAATGAAAATGGCAATATTACCAGTAATAACGTCAACAGACAAAACTTTAGAGATGGCAAAATATCAATAGTAAAAATGATGGCAATAATATTGATAATGAAAACAACAACCATGACTATTGATGATGATAACAACAAGAATAAACAATGATAACAACAAGAATAAACAATGATAACAACAAGAATGATAATATTCAAAGCAAAGTCATTCGTCCTGCAACAAGAAGTCGGCATCAGTGCACAGTGCAATGGAGTCACTTGCACGGAGCTGTAAGTGTGTCAGGTGTCTCAATCCTTCCGCTGTTGGACCATCCTGCAACATCCTTTCCTCCTTCCTACTTTCACTGACGGATCCTTTACTTTTGCCATGTTGTTTTTAAACTTCTCGGAGTCCTTAGTTTGATAGTTGATAGTAATAGCAATGCAAGTATTGATGAGCATGGTGATAATTACAATTCCACGTGTTAAAGTATCCAGTCTGGAAATATAAGTATAACCCATTTTTTTTTAAAGAGGTGATTTATTTCCAAGAAGACTCGTTTATCTCAGGCATAACCCTGGCTACGACGACTTTGAATTGATCCTAGATTAGTAAGCAGATATGCTTCATTTCCCAAATTTCGGTTAATTCAGGAACCGAGCAAAGGAACCTATCTATAAATTTCCGTCTCAATCCGTCCATAAGTTTTGCATACTCCTGCTGAAAAAGCAAAAAAAATCAATACAACTTGAAACCAAAAAAGCGCGGTCGGTTCATTATAAGACAATAGGAATAAATAAGTGAATAAGTGAAATGAGTAAATTAATACAAATAAAATAAAACAAAGATTATTATGCGTTTCCTGTCACGCAAAATTTCTCCGTGAAATGTGCTTGTTAGATACAGTGTTCGACGTTTCTTTATTAAATTTTGTACATTTCTTTCATGACCTTATTGGACTAGGAAGCAATGTATACATTTAATAGTTAGAGCAACATTTGATACGTACATTCAATATTTCAGAAACATTATTGGAAACAAATTAGGAATGTGGCCCGGCCATTTTCATCTAAGTCAGGCATCATTCGCTAGTCCAAAAAGATTTATGAAGATGACATTATTTGTAGATGCTTCTTTTCTTTCATTCTGTCTCAATTTTGAGCGTTGATCTCCTGTTTAGTTCAGTGTGGCTCTTTTTGTGGCTTACCATAATAATAATAAGGATAATAATAATAATAATAATAATAATAATAATAATAATAATAATGATAATGATAATGATAATAATAATAATAATAATAATAATGACATACGCACTCGTTCACTTGCACTTTCCTGGAAAAAAAAGTAAAATGACAGGCTATGACAGCATGTGCGCATAATTATGAACTTCTTTAATAATTTTAAAGTTTGTAAGTCATACAAAAAAAAAAACTTTCTTGAACTTCTGCATGTTCTAGAATTCAGAGGCAGTCGTGACATTGTTGAACATAAAAAACACCAAGAAATGGTAACAGATAAGGGATAATGTAGACCATAAATTCATTATTCTCTTCAATAATTTCTTGCTAATGTACCTCTATACCTCTATTGATACACTTTTATGTTACCTGCGACTAATGATACTTTTTTTGGGTCGTTATGACTCTAGCTGGTAATCTGTTCAATATCAAAATGCATATATGTATAGGAAAAATATTATAAATGAACTAAAACACTGATAAATAGAAAACGTATGCAATTCTCCGTATATAATAGATGATTATCGTTACTGATATTTGTATGTTTTACTGTCAATGATCTACAAATGAGGTCATTATTATTTTCGCTTCCTGAGTTATTCATCCTTTTTGCAAATAATTGTGCAACTGAATACTAATGATATGAACCTAGCAATTAGGTATACACACACAAACGCAGACACACTCATATACATATACATGCACATACATATACATACATGCATACATATATACATATACATCTATATATATATATATATATATATATATATATATGTGTGTGTGTGTGTGTATTATTAAAGTAACGTTAAAATAAATTAATCCATAACTAGCAAAAGTGCTAATGTAAAAAACGTTGTTGGCTACTGTAACTAAGCAGTTCCTGCAGGAGTGTTCGTCCCCCCCCCCCCCCCCCTATCACCGTCTTGCTCACTGCCTTGAATTCCTGGGGAGGATTTCCTCAACCACTCCTCCAATGCCATAGGCCTGGGCAAGATCTCTTCGCCAATTGCAGCTTCTTTTCGGTTTGTAATGTCTTTGGCCGCATCATTGTTTTGATTTTTCGTCTATGATTCTGGCTACCGCATTAGGAGAATTAGAGTTCAGCGGAGCCGCTCTTCCCATGAATTATCTTAGTAACATACCAGCCGTAACAATATGTATATATATATATACTTAAAAAGTGTAAGGAAAAGTATCCCCACTAAAGATGGCAATTTATAAAATAAGAGCTAGTAATAAGTTCCTTCATTAGGACGTTTGTCTATGTAAGTATATAAGTACTTATATAAACCTTGGGTTGATGTAAAATCAAATCTTATCGTAAATGTTGAAACCATATGACAAATAATCATAATAATGAAGAGGATAGTAATTACTGGTGATAATATTAATAACAATAATGAATAGTTAAATGATACCTGTAATGCTAATGATAATAGTAACATTGAAGATATAGCAGTAACATAAATAAGAATAATAACGGTAAACTAATTGATAATTAATGCTATCAAAATACATGAAGAAACTGATTATTGATAACAGTAACAACAACAATAACAACAATAAAATAATATTAATGATAAAGATAATAACAATGATGATAAAAATAATTTTAATAAAAATAATGATAATAATAGTGATAATAACAATGATGATAAAAATAATGATCATAAAAATAATGATAATAATAGTGATAATAACAATAATAACAATGATAATAATAATAATAATGATAAAAATAATGACAATAATAATAATAATAATAATGATAATAATAATGACAACAATCATGATAATGGTAATAATGATAATCATTATAAAAACATCAACAAAAACAATAATGATAAAAATGACGATGCTGAACAAAAAATGAAATGACATGATATGAGTTTACAAACGTCCTGAAGTATACAGGGAATTCAATCGTCTTATTTCAGATCACATATAACTAGGCGTAAAACCTCTTTCGTTATAAATGTCTATATGCCTGGTCACTCTTGTATGCATGTTCTACAAGTGGGTTAGGGTTAAGTATATCAGCGAATCGATTATTTTTATCTATGGTATGAGCATAACGTAAGCCTGTCAAGGCCGTTGTTAAAGAGTGATTTTGACCAGATATTCGGTATCGTAGTATCTGAGAGATTGTGAGTAAAAGGGATAAACAATATACTGGCGTTACATATAGATATATATGAATATGTGTAATTATGTGTTATGCATAAACATGCATACATACACACTCACATATGGTATTTTTTCGGAATGCCTTCGGTTAACTGATCGCGACGATTTGGCATCGATGATTCCTCTCACTCTCTACTATATATCGAAATTATGCCGCGGAAACTCTTGGCCCCGATAACAAGGGGAGTGACATGAAAGGTACTGTAACAGGGAAATTCCGGGGTCGATTACGAATAATACACACAAAATCAATTATTATAGTATCCAATAGAGGGAGCTGCACCCACTGCGACCTCCCTTCTGGGGGGATGCCACCCTCCAATCCTCATAAAGGCACTATCACGCTGGCCCTTTTTGCGTCAATGTTTGCGTTTCCGTCTGATTTTGAGGCTCATGTTAAAGAGATGCAAACTGAATGCCTCTCAGACGAAGACGTCTGACCAATTACTGCTTTGACCTTGTGCTACGAAGTTTCTGTACAACTAGACTTTTTTATTGATGAATTAGATAAAATAAATTAATATTAACATAATTCAATACCTTAGAATATTTCTATATAAAAAAATGCATACATATGTGTCTATAAAATGACGTGATTCCTCACTCGGATGATTCCATGTTAGTTTACATGGGCACTATGCCTGTTCCCTTGATGGGGTGATAGGTGCAGCCATTTGCATTAGGAAAACTCATATGGAAACGCAAAAATTGACGCTCTGTCCTCCGTATCACGGGGTGGATTCTTTGTTGTCCAGGGGGATGGCTAGGGGGCACAGACCCCTGCAATTGACTATACACTGACCAGTTCACAGTATATTAATCGTAATTTACCTTGCAATTTCCCTGGACTATTCATGCCTTGCCCTGTATCGAGGACAAATCTGTGGGTACTGGGGGGGGATTTCGTGGCATAATTTATATTTATTTGCGTAGCAGAGAGTTAGAGGAAGCCATTGATATCAATATCGTTGTGATGTATGTGTGTGTGTGTGTGTGTGTGTGTGTGTGTGTGTGTGTGTGGTAAAAATACAAACCATCACCAGTTATCACAAAATGCGCACAAGCTGTGTATTCGCAGATGTGTCATTGATAACCTCTTATAACCACCGTGATATCTGTTTTAGTTCTAATCTGTTCTAGGGAAATGTTCAAAGGTAAATAACAAACTCTTTATATACAGTAATATTTAAAAGGAAGAATCAGAATTGGTATGTAAATCAAATGAATAGATAGATATTTTACAAACCATAAAATTTGTTGTAAAATTAGCCCAGACTGTATAATAAGCGAATGTGTCAAACAAATGCTACATAATATATCACGAACCATATAATGCTGATGCACATAGTATAAGAATACAATCGTTCAAAATTCACGTCTTATAGCATTGTGAAACCCCCCTACAGTACTCCTGAACTGTTTACGTAGATTTTATCCCTGGAATTTTTATTTCTAGTGATCATTAAATGAACATGTCAAATTCTGTTTCAATATACTGTGATATCCGAAACGTAAATAGCTGAATCGTGGTTTGTTCTTTCACCTGAATTGCAAGGAAAGCATGGCTCATAAAAATTAATTTGTTGTCTGCTATGAATGCACATTTTTTTTTTTTTAGTTCATGCTGATTAAAAGACGAGTGAACTAGATAGCCTTTGAATTCATTTTGTGGAATATGCGTAGTAATGTACCATTCTCCAAGTATATATCATATATATCACTAGATATTGACCTTAATGTGTTTCATCAGAATATTCAGTGGTTATTAATGCCGTAATAGTAATTCAGGTTATTTTACTATGCGCGTAAATACTTAATAAGAATGAATACTTACAAATACCATAATATATTCTCTGGGTAGTGCGTTTGCAGTATTTCCTTCAAGCAAACAAATCAAACCGCATTTGCAACTAACAATGAAGGTGAAGAGTTACCCTGCTATTGTGACCTTTCTCGAGTTTTAAAGATTATCCTCAGACGTCAGCAACATCTGATACCTTTCTTTCTATTTGTTTGTGTATTGTTCGTGTCAATGCCCAGCGTCACCAATAGTCATGATGGAACTGGTCAGCTTGTGATGCTAGATATAAAATTGGTATTTATTGATTCTTGTCCCGACGCCACGTCTTGTTTCGTCATAAAACCCCTTGCGACGACCACTTGGAAGTCAACAGAGATTCTGCTTTCGTAAAACAGTGATTACAGAGCCGGATATATTCTTCGCTGTTGGCTCTGGTCCAGTGCTATTTTTATCGTACTTATTGCATCTAATTGTCATACTCTTAAGTGTAGTTTAATATA
>NC_061821.1:22456432-22458932 GCF_019202785.1 Penaeus chinensis | reverse complement strand
ATGTATACATACATATATATGTACATATACATATATACATACATATACACATATACATATACACACATATATAGGCACACACACACACACACACTCATATATATATATATATATATATATATATATATATATGTATATGTATGTATATATGTATATGTGTGTTTGTGTCACACATTTACATACATACATATATATATATATATATATATATATATGTTTGTGTGTGTGTGTGCGCCTGTGTGTTTGTGTGTGCATATTCAAACGTCCCAACTGCACCCCCCCTCCCCCCCGGCCAGCTCTTCCTAGCAAACAAATGCAGAGGTGTGGTCGGTCCCCCCCCCCCCCCCAGCCAAGCACTCAAGAATAGAAGTTAATCCCTCTTTCCTTAATGCCTCGCGTGTGGCATCCGGTGGGGTCTTGGCACTTTAAGTGTGTCAGATGCAGATTTTCCTATAACGGTCACTGAATAGGCATTAATGTCTACTGTGAATTTCAGGGAGGGAATTAATCATAATTTTAGTGATATTATTGACCGTCAAGATGTATGGCATTTACCTGGGATATACAGCTTTCGTATATCCTCTGTTTGATTTATCAGTATAATAATAATACTTTTTCAGCATTAGTATAATCTTTATTACGATTTATTTTCTGATTCCATCATTATTATGATCCGTATCATCACAGTTGACTATGGTGTAATAAATGATACTGGTGATTATGATAGCCATAATGATAATGATAATGATGACGATGATGATAATAACAATAAATTATAATAATGATAATAATGATGATAATTATGATAATAATGGTAATGATGAAAATGATCATATAAATGATCACGATAGTAGTAGCATTGACAATCATAATAGCATTAATATAAAAATGATAATGATGATAATGATAATAATGATAATAATAATAATAATGACAAAAATAATAACATCCATAGCAAGATTAGATAATGATAACAACAATAAAAATGATCATGATCATGATAATGATAACGATAATGATTATGATGATGACAATAATAATAATATTGATAATGGTAATGGTAATATTAATGATGATCGTGGTTATGAGGATGAAGATAATGATAACAATAATGATGATGATGATAATAATGATAACAATAATGATGATGATGATAATGATCTAATAATATTAATAGCAATGATGATAATACTAATAATGATATGATGATAATAATAATCATAATAATAAAAAAAATAATGATGATGATAACATAATTAATAATATTGATGACAGTATTAATAGTAATAGTAATCCTGATAATAATAATAATGATAATATAATAATAATGATAATGATCATTATCATAAGAATTATGATGATAAGACGGAAGAGCAGGGAGAGGAAAGAGTATAATAATAATAATTATAATAATAATAATGATAATGATAATGATAATAATAATAGTAAGCAGTATTTTCACTAAATTCAATTTTGATTATAATACCAACATTTGTAATAAAATTATATACAAAGTATAATATAGTTCCTTTGTAACTAGAACAGATGTCAAAATGATTTCCATTTTCGTCATCATCCCCCCCCCCCCCCCGCCCGTCCTTCCCCCATTCCCAAAGGATAGTTTGGATGGCCAGAAGGTCAAGGGCTGCAGTGTGAACTTTGACCTCACTGTGTCAGGACGCGTGCGCAGGAGAAAGAGAGAAAGAGAGAGAGTGTCTGTGTAGGTGAGGGCCGGCGATCAAGGTCAAGTCTTAGTCGAGAAGCCAAAAAGGACTTGACCTCACTTGTGCGTTGCTGACCTGTTATGGGAGTTGGTACGTTGAATTGGTTTTGTATTTTGTAATTTTTCTTCTGTTTCTTACGCTGACTTAATGTTGTATTTTGTCTTTCTCTCTCTGTCTGTCACTTTCTCTCTCTCTCTCTCTCTTTCCATCTCTCTCTCTCTTTCTCTCTCTTTCCATCTCTCCTCTCCCTCTCTCTCTCTCTCTCTCTCTCTCTCTCTCTCTCTCTCTCTCTCTCTCTCTCTCTCTCTCTCTCTCTCTCTCTCTCTCTCTCTCTCTCTCCCTCTCTCCCTCTCTCTCTCTCTCTCTCTCTCTCTTTTCATGTGTTATAGGCATCATGTGTTGGAATATGGTCAACAAGGATATGGGATCATATACTTTATATCTTTGTAGTTTGCAAAAGTTTGTTGTGTTGTGTGTATGGTTTTCCCTCCTTTACGCCCCCCCCCCCCCTCTCTCTCTCTCTCTCTCTCTCTCTCTCTCTCTCTCTCTCTCTCTCTCTCTCTCTCTCTCTCTCTCTCTCTCTCTCTCTCTCTCTCTCTCTTTCTCTCTCTCACTCTCTCTCTCTCTCTTTCTCTGTGTGCGTGTGTGTATGCGACTTTTCCAGAAGTGTGATGAAATATTGCCCAGTTTCTCCTCCTGATCTTCATGATACAATATGTAAGGCTTCTACTAATACCTGATTCTTTCGTGTCATTAAATGTCACATGATACCACCT
>NC_061821.1:22418932-22453932 GCF_019202785.1 Penaeus chinensis | reverse complement strand
CACTCTCCGTTTGAAGATAACATAAGAACCAAAATTATTGTTTGCGCAGACAACGGCCGCTCCGACATGACTCAACCGAAAACGAGTGGAAGGAGTGTTGGTGAGAGAGAAGGAGGAGAATGGCGAGGGGAGGGGGGACTAAAGAGGATGGTGGTGGGGTGGAGGTTCATAGGGATGAGGCTTTAAAAAAAAAAGGTGGGTGGTGAGGGAGGAGGAGGATGGGGGGTGGGGGAGAATAGGATATGAAAAGGAACGCATATCACCGCCATCTGACATTGCCTGGACACGCAATCACGTTGACTGTTTCTAGCACTACATAATCGAATGTGGTTTGGTTTTTGAGTGATCGCACCCTGAGCTCTATTTTTCCTTACACGTTCTTTTAAGTTTGTTTTTTATCTGTTATATCACGTTGTCTTATCGTATCGTTCAATGGACTGTTAGTAATCGCGTAGAGATAAGATGTAAATAATGAGGTGAGAGAGAGAGAGAGAGAGAGAGAGAGAGAGAGAGAGAGAGAGAGAGAGAGAGAGAGAGAGAGAGAGAGAGAGAGAGAGAGAGAGAGAGAGAGAGAGAGAGTGTGACAGGCAGGCAGACAAACAGAAACAGAGACAAAGAAGAAGAGGAGGAAAAAAAAAAAAGTCACACAAGGGAGATAATTTGCGAGGACACAACATTAGACGTGTATGTAATTTAAAAGGGAGGCAGGCAGAGACAGGGATAGGATGCGGAAGGGAGAAGGCCTGGGGAGAGAAATGGAACAAGCAGACCTTACATTCACTTGGTATACAGGTCCTGTTGTGAATAAGAAAACACTTTACGTCACATGATCTTCACTTTATTAAAGGATGTACAGGGTATCTGCTTTGAGTATCATCTTCATTACCTAAAAAAATGAGATTGATATAATGAAAGGTTAACAAATACCCATAATAATAACAGTGATAACACAATTACACACTCTAGTTATAATAACAAATCTACTAACATATACAACGATTATCTGGGTCCTTTCTTACGCAATACAAGTGAACAAGTTGCCTTTGTAAGTTTATGTCATAATATTTTGCAATTCTAAGAAATGGACCTTCTGTCGGAAAACCTCCTTAGTATGAACAAGTTACACGAACCGCATATTAATGCTAAAACTTTCCACCCGTTTTATCTCCCATTTGATAAGTATTTTAAATCTTTATCGAAAGGGTCATTATCAGAGATCCCCTCTTCCTTTTATCCTATGTCTATATTTATATGTAATCAGCTAAAGGGTTAACCGCAGCTGTTGATTAAAACGCATAAAAATGAGAGAAAAAAAAATCAAATCTGAAACACAAGTCTGAACTAAGAACTCGTTAGAGTGGAAATTCGCTAACGGCATTATAACAATACGTTAAATCTTCCACCTTTCGAAGTATTAATATAATAGATTAATGCCAATTGCCTTGATTAAAATTCCCCAATAAAAGAATCGGTTGAAAGTACAAAATTTGAATAAAATATCGGAGAAGATTCGCCGTTACGTGATCCTGATATAAGATCGTCAGGAGCTTAGGTTTAGTGATGTCACTGAAGACGGGAAAGATGAAACCAGGGAAGAAAATAAGTAAGGATCTGTGCTATTTTACCCTAAAATAAGGGTCTTGGGTGTTCTTACATATCATGACGAGTCCATTTCATTAATGTAGGGTTCACGAGGGAAGTAGATTAGAGTATTTAGTGGGAAATGGAGTTGTTAGAAGGGCGATTTCCGAGCTGATGGTCAGGTCAAGGCTGTGAAGGGCGAGGAGAGGGATTCGTAGATTTTTTGTTTTATTTTTTTGCATGTAAAAGTAATGGAAAATCTAATAATGCATGACGTATGGGAATTAATTGGTTATCATGCAGTATCGTTCTGAAATATGGAGTGGATAAGTGGAGGAGGTAGACGAGGAGATAAAATGTAAGGCATGAGACGATTTGTCCAAAATATTGAGCACTTCCAGTTTTTTTTTGTGAGGAATTAGCTTTGTGTTTCATTGAGTGGATAAAACTGAACATATGTCTAGTCCTTTTATGAAGTTTGCATAGTTTCTGTGCTTTTACTTTGTGGAGTTTTGACAAATGATAATATTGGAGTGTTGTGGTAGTGAAATAGGTATAAGTTTGAAAAAGTTTACATTACATTAAGTGTGAAGGATATGTGTTGGTGGGCTTAGTATGGCAAGTTTGTATCTCATATTATCCATATCATATCACTCGGTGGACTCTTTTCTTTGCATAAATTTAGGAATTTTTCCGTGGAAACCCCTATCTCCACAGTCTTGGACCCAGTAATGGGGCAGAGCTTGAAGGTTAGCAGGGTGATGGTGGGTTAAAATACAAAGATAACTAAGTTGTGAAGCATGTAAATGAAATGAGGGTCACTAAATATTGAATACAGGGGGTTATGTGAAACACAAAGAATGCATCACATAATCATGACAGGATGGAGCCTACAACAGATATTTGGGGTGAAATTCAAAGGAAAAAGAGCTGTACACCCTTTACCCCTTGCAATCCTTGCTTTAAAGTGTAAGCTCGATTAATTATTAGTTGATATATTTTATACTCCCCCCATTTGACAATATGCTCCACCCTACCACAGATATCTGGTGGATTCTTTGTTGAGGGTGTGGATTGAGGAGCAGTCCCTCCAAGAGGAGTTGGAGCCCCCGCAGTAGATGATCATGATCTACTTTGTATGTTTCTGACATATTTTACCCCACAATTTCCCTTGTACCCTTCATGCCCTCCCCTATCTGGATAAAATTGTGTTTATATTAGTGAGATCAGCTCAAATCCTATGATCAAAGACACTTTGCAGAATATATTGGTGGCGATCTCTTTTATCCTTGTACTCTATCTGTACTGCATTGTACAAGGTGTGTTAATCTTTACACAGTATAGTTTGCTCCCCACAGCCATATAGTACAAGGTAAAGTTTGCCTGCAATAGGCAGAATAACTGAAAATAAGAACAAGCTGATAATAAGAAAGCTGTGCAGCACGTAATACTTTGGTAATCAAGTATAGGAAAATGTAATGACCATATCATAAATAGAGAGAAAAAATATGCTTACTAATTTAGGAAATTATCTGCTCAGTTAAAGAATAACATCAAAAAGGAAGAAAAAGAGTTCACAACAAATCCTACGTGGAGAGCAGCATCTTGCAATGACGCTATGTATGCATGCCTAATATTTCTGAATGCCAATATGTATTTTTGTACTGAGAGTTTGTCCTTGAGGTTCTTTTACAGTTGTCTGTGGGCTTTGTTGATTTGAAGTCCAATTTAATAGTTTGTTATTCTCTGCTTTTGCTTACTGGTATTTTTTGAAGCACTCTAAAACCTGATGTCGTTTTTTGCCCCCCCCCCCCCCCCCCCCCCAACACACACACACACACACTATAGGTCCTTTGATTATCTTTAACCAGAAGAAAATCATGATATATATATATATATATATATATATATATATATATACATATATACATATATATAATATATATATATATATATAATATATAATATATATATGATATATATATATATATAATATATAATATATATATAATATATATATATATATAATATTTAATATATGATATATATGATATATATATGATACATATATAATATATATATAATATATATATAATATATACATATAATATATATATAATATATATATATAATATATATATATATATATATATATATAATATACATATATATACATATATATTTGTATATACATGTATGTGTGTATATGCATTTATATATGTATATAATATTTTTTTTTCTTTTTTCATTTTCTTTTTCTTTTTCTTTTTCATTTTAATTTTCTTTTTTTAGTGTTTCCGTATCATATTACGGGAATTTCTGCCTTGATAGTGAATGTCTGGAAGTTGTTATTATGTTTTTCTTCTTGCTGATTTAATAATAATTTTTAAAATTAATAAAAAGAGAGTCATTTTTACAAGAGATAGTAGACTTAACCTGGTTTGTTGGTTTTGATGAGACATTTATCATAGCTAAATGATACACACGTAATATATAAAAAAAACTAGGGAAGTTAGAATATAGATGCCAAATCTGTGTTTTTTCATGAGATTGTGTTTTATCGGGTTACTAACTATTGTCAAATCCTTGAAATGATCCTTACATTCTTATATCATTCTATCCTGTCCATTAATCAAACATTGGGTTCATTCAGAAAACCTTCACTTTATTTAAAGATTTGAAAATGTTTGCTATGAACATTCCTTGATTAGGTTGATTTGTGTCTGGGCTGTTGTAGATTCATAATTCTCAAAACCACGTTGCATGGTTAGAACATGCAAATTCATAATTAGTGTTAGGATAAGTACATATTAAAACTGCAGGACATGTGGACATAGTATGTAAATATATCTGTGTTACCCTATATGACTATAATTATGATATCATATTATTTTGATAACCAAATATAATGAAAAGATATTCTTTTCAAATATCTTGTTAAGTTTGTGTATAATATTTGTTTATAGTTATTATTTTTGGACTAGATTTTTATTAGGTATTTTCATGTTTTATTTATGACAGTATTTTTGAGATCCTGCACCTGCATCTTTTGA
The DNA here is from genome assembly GCF_019202785.1 of Penaeus chinensis. Taxonomy (NCBI): domain Eukaryota; kingdom Metazoa; phylum Arthropoda; class Malacostraca; order Decapoda; family Penaeidae; genus Penaeus; species Penaeus chinensis. The sequence continues at coordinate 22,449,298 of NC_061821.1, read as the reverse complement.
TTTTTTTAATGACGTATTCAAGAAGTAAGACAGACAAAATTTGAGTTTCATTTTGTATTTTCATAATTTCAAAATTTTACGTAACAAAATCCGAAGATTTCATGTCCTTTATTTACTGTTTTTTTATTGATTCATTCTTTAAATTTATACTTTTGCTTTCTGTTTATAATCCAAGATAAGTTATATAGATAGTTTTCTCTTAGTATTCCCTTCTCTTTTTGTTCATCTGTGAAGTTTCTCAGTCCTGACTTCCCCTTGACTTTGCCTAAGCACTTGTAATTATTGAATACAATTTTTTTTAAAAATCTTTTTTGAACTGACTTGTTCTGTGCCTCCCCAGTCACAGGACAAGTCCATTATATTTTTATGTTATGTGTTTATTGGAATGTAGTATATTTTTTATTTCCTCTCCTTTTTAAAAGCTCTGTCTTGGTTTACAGAATGAGTGGCATACCAGCAATGTTGTTGGGGCTGGTGGAGGAGCTGGTGCAAGATTTTGGAGAAAGTGCCTGGGTGGTTTTGCAGGCAGTGGGCCTCGGACCACTACTGGTCAGACTGAGGGAGGAGGTGCGAACATCATCAAGAAGAGCACGCCGAAAATCCTTTGTGCGGATTGTTGGCTCGGTTTTACCATTGAAGCCCGTGGAGAGACCGTATCTAAGGTAAGGGATGCTTCTGCTGGAAGATTTTTGAACCGGAAGTTTTGTGGTATTTTTAATTGTTGCAACTTAATGGCTATTTTTTTTCTGGAAAATTATATGGTCAGCATGGACCTTGAATCTATGCAGCAATTACCTTTTTTTTTTTTTTTAATTTAATTTAATTTAATTTAATGATTCATTCAGTCAGCAAATACTTTTCAGTCATGATTTGTTGTGATATATCTTTGCAAAAGAGCCTTGTTGTGACAGTAAGTTGCCTTTTTAATAACGAAAACAATCATTGGTTTGATGACATTTGTCGACCAACCAATTAAAAGTAAATAATGGCATTTTTGTAAGATACCCTGATACTTGCTTTGATGAAAAGACCCAAGGTTGAAGGTATAATTAAAATGTTTTGAGTCATGTTCACCTGAATTTGAGCATCATGATGGAAATGTAATAATTTATCAAAAATCAGTGACAAATGGAACCCCACTTTGTTGTTAAGTGTCCACTGCTTATGAATCTTACCAATGCAAAATTTTCAGTGTATGCACGACCAGCAACACCTGTTTTCATTTTATGATATTTTTCTTACTTCCAAATACAGTAACATGCAAAAACTATGCATAGGCACTATGTCCACATCTACATAGGTTAGGATTAAGCCTTTGACTCTAAGCCATTAATGCTGGGAACATGCACTATATATTATAAGTTATAGGTTTGTGTTACTTATGTATTTATTTGTACGTGCATATGTTTTTTGTTTAAAGATAGATCTACAGGCACTTACTTACCAAGGAGTCTGTTGCCAGGACTGTCTGACCACACCTATTTACCCCATTTATTAAATTTTTATGAATCAGTTCGTTTCTATTAATCTTACTATTGTTGTGAATCAGTTCATTTCTATTACTCTTACTATTGTTTTGAACCAGTTTATTTCTATTATTCTTACTATTGTCAGTAATCTTGTTGTTGATTGGATTATGTTGACGATAATGATTAATATTATAGTAAAGATATGAATAATAAGTTTAAAGAAAGGGTTAAATAAGTGAGGTCAGGTAGCCTTAGTGGTAATTGATTCATTAGTGACTATATGGCTGTGGATCCATCTTTGTTTAAAGAAAGAAAAGAAAAATTATGAAAAAACAGTGCTTTTATTCATGCATTTCATAAAAGCAGAAAAACATTAAAGCCTAAGTAAAGTACCAAAGACCTTAATCAGATGTAATAAAGCTACTTGGTTTGATATGATTAAATAACTCGCTTGATATTTTATATAAGTAACCCTTGGCATTAATATTACAAATTTGGAATATCAGTGCCAATTATGGCGCCTAAGTTTTATTAAAGGTATGATATCACTCAAACAGGTTCAATTAGTTTTCACCTGATAATTAGACATCTTTGACATCTTAATTATTCAGGTAGACTTAAAAGAAGTATTTTTTTTTTTTTTTTTTTTTTTTTTTTTTTTTTTAACAAATACACAGAGAAAAATAGTTTCTTATAATTATGTGTGGATTATTATTGGAAACTTAGTACAAAATCCAAGAGAGGTGGGGGGGGGGGGGGCAGTTGAATTAACACTGGAAAGAACATGCTTTAATTTTGGGATAAGTGTCCAGAGGTACCTGTTATAGGAAATTCATTATCAAAGCTTCTTGATAAATGGACCAAGGCTGTTTAATAATTTGCTGAAATATATTAGCAACATTACTCAATATCTGTGGTTATGTTTAAAAGAAACTTTGATGACCAGTTAATTCCGATACAGGATGAACTGCTAATAATTGGTAATGAAATCATGAAAGCCTAATTAAATTCTGTCCATCATTAAGTTCAGTTCTTAGCAGCTGAAAAAAGATGAGTAGGGTCCGAGGATGGTTCTAGAATGAGCCAGTAGTGGGGTTCTTGCTAGAACCTACACCAAGTAACTCAAGGAATTTGCACAAAAAACAACAACTCTGAACTTCTGTAAAAGTAATTTATGGATGTTTATCTTGTCAGGTTTATTGCCCTGCGAAGTTTGAGCCAGTCCTGCGACTCCTTGTACTCAGGCCATACCCAGGGCACTATCGACCCAAAATGGCTGGCAGAGACCGAACGCTCTAGGTTTAGGTGAGTGGAGATGAAGTATATGAGAATCAGAGTTCAACTATGTCCATTTAGATATACTTCCTGTGATAGACTTGGGAATTTTCCTAATCTGGCTGGCAAATTTTGAATTTAGGAACTTAGATGGTATTTTTTGTCTGTGATTTCATAATGGAATTTATCGATAATTTAAAAATGTACCTTAATCAGGAGAACTTTTAATGTGTACCTTATAAGACAATATATGCAAAATAAAGATTGATTAGATAAATGATACACAAATGGATTTTATAGTATATGTAACAAACACGTGCATATTATTTGAAGTTCTTCATGCTGTAAAATAGTATTGTAATTAACCTTTTAAAAATACTTCAAATTAGTAATGAAGCCTTTTTCTTGGTTTTGCTCTGAGCCTCCATGATACTATTTTTAGTAATATTTTGTAATTACTTAGTATTCTTGCTAATCAAAGTTCATAAGTTTAGCACTCTTGTTCTGTGCAGTCTTATTATGTTACATATATTAGAAGTATGTTCATAGCTAGTTAATCCAATGCTGCCAGGAAAATCTAATATTCACTGTAGTTTTGTTTTGTAAAATGCCTCTACACACAGATATCTCCACAAGTGCTGTGCCTCCAAGGAGTCCTTTAGACCTCGTGATCTCACCTGATTTCACCTTTCCTGGTTTTTGAGTGAGGTAGTAATTGACTCCTTGGTGACTAAGCTCATGTGGAGCCTTCCATGTAAAAATAAAAGATAATAAGCTAAAATCACGGAGACATGACATGTACGTCATGCTATCCTGTACTGTGGGTTAACAGCAAGTTTTACTGATTAACTTATAAGTGAAATATTTGTAACAGTAACAGAATATTTCTATAACTTCAGGCCAATACTCTCAAGATGCGAAACAGCCCCAGACCTGTTTGCCTTTGAGCAAGCAGAGAGAGAGCTCCTCAATGGCGAGTCATCACCACGCTCGTCAACACCCTTCAGCATCACTTCGGACCTGGGATTCAGCAGGAATCCTTACCCCTCTGATGCAGCTCCCAGTGCTCAGATGCACCATTCCTCTTTTCAACATTCCACCATACACGCAGCATCACCATTTACAGATCCGTCAGCCATAGCTAAAATCTCGGCTCTGGAGGATGAGCTCGCAAAACTACGCATACAGATATCCAGTATCCTAAGTCAGAACCAGAGGCCACTTACTCCACCTTCAACTCCTATCCCAGGTGACCGACCAGGGTCTCCAGTCAATTCTTCAGCACCTCCTCCTCCACCTCCTCCTCCACCACCTCCACCTCCTCCACTTCCTCCATTAGGACTCCCTCCCCCTCCACCACCACCACTACCAGGCAACCAGAGTTTCAATTCCCAAGCCGACACTCCTGTGCGTAAGCTATCCTTTGCAGAGCTTATTGCACAGAACAAAGGCAGCATCAACAAACACACAGAACCTATGGATATTCCTGTTAATCAGAGCAGCAATTCCGGGGCAGTGTCCATGGCAGATGTTCTTAAAGGCTTGAACAAAGTTAAATTAAAGCGTGTAGCTAGGTGAGAAAATATGAATATATAGATACAAATTGTTCTTTGTTGAGATATTATTATAGGGAGAATGATCAAATAGATAACTTGAATATATATTTTTTATTGCCATAGTTGGAAGAGAAAATGGATGTGAAAAATGAGATATTTGTATTTAGTGTTGTTCTCCAGTGTCTCTGAAGATAAAGTTGTATAATCTTAGAGCTTTCAACATTTCCTTTATATTGCAGATCACCTGGTGGAACACCAATACGGGATAGGGCAAAGTCCCCAGTTGGAGGTGACCCAGCAGCTATTATTGCAGCAGCCTTAAAGAAACGCTTTGCCAAGATGCATGTTGATTCACCGGAAAAGGACACAGATGAGAAAAATGATTTTGATTCGTCTCCAGAAACAACACCGAAAACTTCCCGCAAAATTATTCTGCCTAAGCAAAATTTAGCAAAATCAGATAAAGCTGTACGTAATTTATTACCAATCTTGAAGAAGCCAACGCCTAGAAATCTCAAAGAAGGAAACTCCCCTAAACCAGAAACACCTGTACAAAATTTGACACCTGTTTTGAAGAAGTCTAACCCTAGAATCCCCAAACCTTTACCAAAAGAAGTGCCGAATTCCTTACCTATTGTAAGTGTATTTTTTATTTATTTGTTTATTTTTCTGATCTTTTAAAACACTTGTATGATTGTTCAGTCTCCTTATTTTTCTGTCATAGAAAGGATAAGTAATCTTCAGTATATTTATGATTACTCTTGTGGATATATCTTTCTTGCGGATTAATCTTTATGACTTTGCAGTATTTATGCTAGTTTGTAGTTTTTATTTATATAGTTGAATTATTGTTAAATGAACAGAACAGGAGCTTATCCTCTTTTCTTCTTCTTCTTCTTCTTCTTCTTCTTCTTCTTCTTCTGATCATTTCTGCATTTATATTTTGAAGATATTGTTTGACAGTTTCAGTGTTTTAATTTTACTTCTATCATCTAATATTAAGCTCCTCTTTGACATGGTTACAGTTTGGGCAGCATCTCCTGAAGAAGAGAAGTCCACGACCAATGGAAAAGAGAGATAGTGTGAGTCCATCCAGTGAAGCCTCGGACCTTTCTCGGTGATAGTATGAAAACGTCAGCCTTGTCATGGGCTGTGGAGACCATTTCCATTTCCTAGAATCTTTGCCAAAATTTCCTGGGTAGGATGTTTTCACTACCCCACCCATATTTTGGCCTTGGTATGCTGCCGTTTACTTCAAGTTTTGGGTTAAGGAAGTTTTAGGAATGGTGAATAGTGCAGATGTACATTTTTTCATTTTTATTTTTATGTATATATATATATATATATACATATATATATATATATATATATATATATATATATATATATATATATATATATATATATATATATATATATATATATACAAGCTCACATGTACACACAAACATACACATGACTACATTAGAACACATATTCATCTTGAAATTATCATTAGCAGCAACATTAACAATTTCATTATTTATATGCATAATGTGTGTTGTTATAACATTCCACTGTGGGTCATCTGAAAATATCCCAAATTGATAAACATGTTCATTCCTTTGCCTTCCAACTTGAACTTATTTTAAATGTAAGTACATAATGAGTCAGTGCTAGTAGTCCGAAGGCTGTGAATTCATTATTGAAATGAAGTTCATAAACAGTGCAAGTAACAGGGCATGGAATCACTGCCTTTTATTGCATACTTTTGGCATGAAGTCATGGGTTGTCATTGTCATGGTTTGCATGGCCCATGTTGTCTCTTCCAAACTTCTCACACAAGTGCTTTGTGACATGCACATATGTTAATGAATGTGTTTTGTCTTAAACACATGTCATTTTTAGCCCTTGAATGGTATTTAGTCATTTCATACTTCTTTGGTTGCAAGAGATGTGTTGTTTACTTTGCTCAAATAACTAGCAATATAAGTTGGGTTTTGCTCACATCTGTTGTGTCCACTCCTTATGACTTCACAACATTAAATTCTGACTTTGTTTTATGTCTTCGCTTCTCCACTCATGTTATTGTATTCTATGCTCTACCTCTCCAAGTTCCCTAATAAAGGAATATTCTTGGATTTCTGTACTTATTGCCAGTGTCTGAGGGAATTGTGGGTTGTTGACAACACAGGCCAGTATACGCCAGAGGAATGACTCTTGCCAGGTTGATTGACAAGGAGCTATGAGGTTGTCTTCTTTAAGGATACTGCTGTAGCATCATGTAAAGGCTTTATCACTGTTGCTTTCTTTGACATGTTCTGTGTTATCTCGTTGACATCTTGAGATCGCTGTCTTTAAATCTGTACTTCATTAGCCTGTCATTTCATCAAAAGTGCAACCAAAGTTTCCAGCTTTGCTATAATAAGTGCCAAAAATAGAAAGTCAAATGTAAAGTCAGCTTTGTATGTGTAAATATATTGCGTTGTAAGAATGCAATGAATGTTTGTATTCTTTCTATGTACATTCCCAGTCTAAAAAACAGAATGACTCTGTTTTCCATCATGAATGCCTTATGGATAGCTAGAGAACTGCCTTTCATTATTGTAGAAGCAAAAGACAGAGTAAAGGCAGGATATTGCTTTGTGTCTATAAGTATGGCTTACTTATGCAGCAATACATATCCATTTTTCTGTCCCATGATCATAATTGTTATGGTGACTGTCTCTGATAATCCTGCCAATGTGTTATTCATAAATGATTTTGTATGCATTTACTTCGAATATTTATTTATTGCCTGTCCTAATGAGAGTTCCTTTAATGTAATTATTACAGCAGATGTGGCTATCATTATTGCCATTATTATTTCATTACTGTTCTTTTTAATATCAGTTATTATTAATATTAATTAATAGCAGTATGATTATGATTGCCAGCAATTCTTATATGGTGGTTTGTAATGTACTAATAAGTTTTAACATTAGGTAAAAGGTGATTGATGGACATGCACAGACTAAATAGTGAGATTAGTAAATATTTTGTAATGCGAGCTGTGAGTACCAGTCATGGTTATTTGAAAATCAGCAAAATTATTATATTTCAATCTTCCATCACTTTTCACAATTTGCAGCTTCTCTGGCCATGTTAAGGGATAGAGAATAGGTTGCAGCTTAGAAAAACTAAAGGCAGTCAAAGCTACATCAAAACAAGTGCTCTATATTTTGGTTAGTTAAATTGGGTTATATTTGTTTGCTTGGTTGTTTGTGTGCAGTAGTTGTGCATTTTTTTTCTTTCTTTTTTCTTCACTGCATTTATTTTTTATTAGGAATATGAAGCTTGGATGTTTGCATTATTATCTAAGGTAAAAGACCTTAGTGTGATTTTTTGTAAGTATCGGTAAAGCATTTACTGAAGGTGAATAGCACAAATTTATGAAATTGGTGAAATTTCTCTCTTCCGTCACATTGAAAGTTCATATCTTATGATTGTGTAACTTTTCCACTATTTTAGGTGACATGGAATTAAAAAGAGAGTAATTGGAAAGTAGAACAAGGTGAATGTATGGGCAAAATTCTTTGTTGTGTCTGTGATGTAAACCACAGAAATGGACACTTGAGAAGGACTATATTTTTATATAACAAGTAGTTTTTCTGTAGAGCTGTTCTGTGATGGAGGAAACATATCAGTCTTGGATCAAAGTAATAATTTGAAAGTAGACTAGTTTCATACAGAATGTGTGCATCATACATCAGAATTATGGAAGATACTGATTTTGTGAAGTATTTTGGAAAAGGTTGATATTTATTAGGAAATACATAGAGTAGTGAATACAAACTAGGAGAATGGTATTTTGTAATACTCTGTATTTGATATATTCAATAGCAATGATATAAAGGTAGAATTGGATAAGAAGGTGCTTAAATAACAAACTCATGAAGTGAAGGTAATTCAGAAAACCCTGACTATGCAATATACACATGTAAATCTCATAGTGCTCCACAGATGCACAAAATGTATGTTACATTATGTATTTATGCATATGAGAATTTTGAAAGTGGTATCATTTCTGACACTTCTTTTCCTTTCTCACTTTCCCTTCCTCACCATTTTTAACCTACTTTTATTCTATGAATCAAGCCAGTGTCAAGTTATTCAAAGAAAGAGTGGTTTATAATCTGTGAGTATCATTGGAAGATAGTTATAAAGTTGCAAAGGCAGTACTGCCTTTGTATATTTAAGAGGAACTGTTTTAGAAGAAAGTTTTCAGCCATTGAGGTTGAGAAAATAATTTCACTTTTGTTGAAATACTGTTGCTTTACCAAGATAGAATTGCCTTTATATCTCAAGTGCTAAGGTTTGTCAAATTTGCTTTGTAATGCAAACAAGAAACCTTGTAGTCATATATTTTTGCTGAGCATTTTTATTGTGTATTTATATGATATCTGGTGCCTTGTAATGTGATGCATTATCTGTAGTCAATATTACAAATGTATTTTTGTGAATATTGTAACTATTTTGACAAGTAAATATAATGAAAATGTTTTTTCTCTTTCTTTTGTCCATTCACAGTGCAATGATTTTTATTTGTTCAGTATATTTAATATATATATATATATATATATATATATATATCAACTCAAAGTATTGGCTTTGTGATTGTTTGTCAGTAACAAAACTAATGCATCTTGTAATGATGAATTGCAATGAAGTAATTTGGCTAAAGTATTTGATTATCTGAATATTATGGAGGAGTTTTGCTAAACACATAAAAAAATACAAATTTTAAAACTTATTCCCCACATTGGGAAAATTTCCCAATTTAAATACATTTTCATTGAATATCATGAATATTTCTCTCCCAATCCCTTGCCCGTTGTTGTCGTGGGGGGGCTTAGGAGGCGGAGACTGGGACCCAATGCTGGGGAACTCCCCAACCTTGGGACTCAGCCCTCGACTACAAATTTTGCATGGTCTTTTTTTCCCCCTCCTACTTTTTTCTTTCTGTCCCTTCACCAACCCCTTCTACTATCCACTTCCTAAGGTGTGAGCCGTGCTGAAAGGATGAAAGGCTGACTTTGTGCCAGTCCTGAACGGCCTGAGGGAGCCATGGGCACGGTATTCCCCTGCTTTAGTTGTCTAGCCCTTACCCCTCAAACGACCCTGAGGGGTGGACCCTTTCTCTCCCCAACATACTCCAGGCTTATCATGGCCAACAATGAATAACCATTAACCATTAACCATACCATTATAGGAGGCAATGAGGCTTGCCTCTTCATCAAATAGCTCCACCAATTCAAACTCGTCCGATTCCCTGACCCCAGGCTCTCCTTTGACCACGGCTCTGAACACTACAACTAATTCCCCCTCCTCAGTGCCGACTAGTACAGTATCCATCCTAATCAACACCCCAGGAGACATTTCTACTCCCAACATGCTCAACTTCAACAACTATACCCCCACAACCTTCTTCATCAACTACCCCATCCTCCCTTATACTACCTTACAACCTTATTGTCCACCTCCCCATAACACTACTTCCCTCAACACTACTCCCTCTTCCACATGCCCCCGTCCTTCTACTACCCCCATCTCTACAAAATTTTTAAATAATCTATTTAGCCCAGCCAAATGGGACCGATTTTTCGTGATCCCTCCCACAACTTCTCACACTTTCTGCTTTGACAACCTGTTTCCATTCCTCAAATGCATATACATCCTTCACTTGATCTAACCCCTATACATTACCTCACCCAACCTTAACCCATTGCCCAACTTTGACAACTAATCACTAACTCAACCACCCTTCACTACCATTTACTATAGTGCTACATGACCTTAGATGTCTAGCACATGTATTTTGCTTTTAACCATTAACCATTAACCATCATGAATATTTAGCAGTTGGATCTTTGGAGCCTGGATATCTAATATCACAATTTTTGCATTAAAAATGCTTGACTTAATTATTATCAAGAAGACAAACTATTATACAAAAGAAATAAAACAAAACCAACAATTATATTAGCAACTTGTTATTTTATTATTATTGTGCATGTTTCAAGTAATCTGAAACTACATTGAAAGTTGAAATTGGAATTTTTCCCTTGCAATAAATAACCACAACCATAACTACAGTATAGATAAATATTTTAATTTTCACTTTTCACACAAAATCAATTCCAAGCGAGTCTCTTTGCTACCCCTGTAACTGTACATCAGGGAGGACTGAGGTTACTGACATTTTGTGAATAAGCAAAGTAATTAAAGAAAAAATGAAACTGATAATGCTATGGTGATTGATATAATGAAAAGGGATTATGAAGATACAGTAATATGATGATAGGACTGCATACCATTTTATAATTATAAAAGGATATGAAATAACAATTCATAAAAACGATGGTGAGAATATACTAATAACTACAAATTATTTGTGAAAGGAAGCGAAGACAAGAGAAAAAAGAAAGAAAAAAGAAAAGAAAAGAAAAGAAAAGGAAAAAGCAAAAGAAAGAAAGGAAAGAAAAGAAAAGAAGAGAAAAGAAAAGAAGAAAGGAAAGAAAAGAAAAGAAGAGAAGAGAAGAGAAGAGAAGAGAAAAGAGAAGAGAAGAGAAGAGAAGAGAAGAGAAGAGAAGAGAAGACAAGAGAAAAAAGAAAAAAAACTAAGCAAAACAAAAGAAAAGAAAAGAAAAGAAAAAAAAAAGAAGAGAAAACATGAAAAAGAAAAGGGAGAAAGAAAGAAGAAAGAGTATAGGGTTATCACACATCTATTGGAGAAGAATGCTTATAAAAGGTAAAAACTTCAGATCCAGTTACTCATTCATATTTTTTGAATAATTTAGTTCCATTCCTTTACTGATAACCTGCAAAAATACAGTTTATTTGTTATTGATATGGAGTCCTAAGAAAAAAAAAAAAATTGCCATGGAATGAAATAAACCGCTCGTGAACTAACCCGCCTCTTTCATCTTTATGTTTATTTATTTATTTTGAATAAAACTTTAATACTTTCATGATTATATATATGTCAATATTCAATCGTCGGAGATGGAATGTGATTTTAAAATTAATATTGTTATTGTCAATAAATTTACAAACAAAATGCGGTAAGATGTCGGTCAATTTAGCATCAGCTGTGACACTTCCGCAAATGTATACAAATAAACAAACTTTTGAAACCTGAACTGCGGAATCTTTAGGTTTTGATTATCAAATGTACACTTCCAAGGTGAGTTTCATGTTGTGGGTTTCATGTAAGATGTTGTAAAGGAAAAATAACAAGTGTGAAATAAGAAATCAGCCATGCCACGATATAGAAAAGGGTTTTATGTCAATTATAAGAGTAACGGCCTCAGCGTTTCGTTTTAAGAAATACGTATTTAATTGGTAGTTTGTTATTGACTTGTTCTTTTATATGATAGATTATTGGGAATGCATTTAAATCTGTGTTTATCATTATAGCGATATTTTTTTTTAGTTAGACAAAACACTAATATTGCCTGTTGTTATCTATAATCTGGGGAGTTTTTTGTTCTAAGAGGGTAATTATCAAGAATAGGACTGCTCGGAAGTATTAACAATGCTGTCTTGTAAAGGAATTAAAGTGACTCCCCCTCCTATCTTTGTTAATCAGCACAAGAAAAAAATGATACGTTAGATCAAAAAAAAGCTCTGATACAGAGCAACAAACCTCCACTTTCTATATTCTAGTAAGATCAGGCTTTCAGACCTCGTGCATGATTTACTTTCTGTTAAAAGACAAATCCAAGTTCATTGTTGCTAGTATATATGTGCTGAAGATTTGTTGGTTTTAGTTCAGAATGCAGAGTGTGGCAGCAGCAGCTTTAATTGATGCAGTTTTATTCTGGACTATTACTGTTATACCACAGATTTTGATACCAATCTTGTAGTTAATGGTTTGAGAAAGAAATAGAAGATCTGAAGATTACAGTGAAATATTGATAATCAGTCAGATACATGGATAAAATCTTGTATATCTTATCTTGTATATCATCCCAACTTCACTTGGAAGTATTGGTATAGAATTTGTCTAAAAAGGCTTGCAGCTTATTATTAATATTTTTTTTTTTTTTAGAAAAAGGTATCCTTATAATTAAAAAAAATACAATAAGTTCTGAAGTTTGAAGTCCAAATTACATGGAGTTTCAGGGAGGCAATATAAATGTGATTCTGTTAACTTAACAAATTATGATGCACTTAATTTCATTTGTTGTTTCAACCATCCACTTGTTTTAATAATGTTTTTATTCTCAGGTGGAGGGCTTAAATGAGTTGGCTAGATGAATGTGTTATGGTTAAAGACTTCTCTCATATATTTTAGTTCATGGAATTTATTTATTTAGTTAGTTAGTTAGTTAGTTAGTTAGTTAGTTAGTGGAATTTAGTTAGTTAGTTAGTTAGTTAGTTAGTTAGTTAGTGGAATTTATTTATTTATTTAGTTAGTTAGTTAGTTAGTTAGTGGAATTTATTTATTTAGTTAGTTAGTTAGTTAGTTAGTTAGTTAGTTAGTTAGTTAGTTAGTTAGTTGCACATTCATGCACATGCACATATGCAAACACACACACAGATGTTCAAACAAACATGCACATGCACACCCATACCCATACACACCCACCCACATACATACCCACACCCACACACACACCCACAAACAAACACACACACCCACAAACAAACACACACACAAACAAACACACACACACACCCACAAACAAACACACACACACACACACACACACACACACACACACACACACACACACACACACACACACACACACACACACACACACACACACACACACACACACACACCGCAAACCCCCCCACATAGATAGATAGATAGATAGATAGATAGATAGATAGATAGATAGATAGATAAATAAAGGTATAGATATAGATATAAGTATAGATATGTGTAAGTATACTGTAATATGGGATGTGACATTACTTTCTCTCAGAGTCTGGGACTTGGCAAAGATGGCTGGTGGAAGTGATGTCTTACAAGAAGTCCGCATAACCCTAGATGACTTAGGATACCGCGAACCACTTCCACCCCATGGGCTTCCACTTGTACACCATCTTCTTGACGATCTTGTATCTGCGACAGCTGAGCTGAAGGATGCCAGAGAAAAACTCAATCAGTGCAGAAAGGTAAGTGGTAGAGAGAGGCTGCAGCTTGATACCTGGTTATATTTGAAGAGCTAAGGAGCTTGTTTTGGATGGCATAAGCCTCTAAATAGGGAAGTAAAGTGGGCAAAATATGGAAAAAGAGGTTTGCAGGTAGGTAGAAGTGCAAGTCATGGAATGTTGTTGTCTCTTTTTGTATATTTGAAGGTATTATTGCAGTGTGTATTTAACTGTTTACTGCAAACAATATAGTATCTTATATAGGGAAGTACACATTCTTAAAGCTTTAATGGTATAAAAGTAAAATCCTTATGTAGACCATATAAGGTTTGTGCAGTTTTTTTTTTTTTTTTTATCTTGCCAGATTTGATAGATTTATGTTGGATCCTCGCTAGATAGATGTACATTCCTTTTAAAGCTATATGCTTATTTATAATTTTCTTTTTTTTTTCTTGTGGTATGGTTTTAAATCCATAGATTATCTTCCTTTGTGGTGTTTTTTGTGCTGTTTTGTGCAATATATTTTTTCAGAGAATTCAGAGGTTCACTTCTTTATTATATGTGCTTGTTAAAATGAACAAATAGTCTTATCTTAATGCTATGTTTAAAGGTAATCAAACTAAAAACAAAAAGAAAACAAAAGAATACCTACATGCCTATAAATGTGAAAGGGTATTGCATTGGTTTGTTTCTCTATACCAGTGGTTCCCAACCTTTTTCATTGTGGCACCAGATCAATGTATTATAATCTCCATGGCTCTGCTCAGTGACTGTCATCTTTTCAGATTCAGTTATTACTAGTTATGAATAGTGTAATGGTATCAGTAGCTACAGTACAAGAAAGCTTTATCGAAAGATTTAAATTTATTGATATGTGAAAAACAATTACGTGTAGGTGAGATAAAATTTAGTTTGATTTGATGTAGCCCCCAGAACGTACCCTTTTTACCCATGGCCCCCAGGTTGAGAACCCCTGCTAGACACTTAACCTATAGCAGAGAGTAGGTGCAGTGCCAATGTCTTCTAAGTCAAAGAACCAGTGGGGTCTACTTCATATTTGCCAAGCGTTTTCCTAATAAATGCTTGGTAATTGTTTCTTCCCACCTTCTCAAGCTCCTATCCACTTTTACTCCCTCTTTTCCTCTATCCCAGTCTCCCTGGTTTATCCCCATCCCTCTCTCCCACTCTTTGTCCCTCCCTCTTATCCCTCGTTTCTTTCTTCCACTTTTCCTCCCCTCTTTTGTATATGTTCTCCCTCTTTTCCTCCCTTCTGTTTGTCTTTCCCTCTCCTTCTTTTTTCCTCCACCTCCTTTCCTTCTTTTCCTTCTTCTCTTCCTCTCTTTCTCCATTACTCTCTTCCCTTCTCACCCCCTCTCTTACTCCCTCTCTGTCTCTATTTGTCTGTGACTGTCTGTTTGTTTGTCTCCGTGTGTCTGTCTGTCTCTGTTTTTCTCTGTGTGTCTGTCTGTCTTTCTGTCTCTGTCTCTATGTCTCTCTGTATCTGTCTGCATGTCTCTTGTCTGTCTGTCTCTGCCTTTATGTGTTTGTTTGTCTCTGTGTCTCTGCCTGTCTTTATCTGTCTGTCTCTGTGTCTCTGTCTCTATTTGTCAGTGTATCTCTATCTCTATCTCTGTCTGTGTCTGTCGGTCTTTCTCTGTCTCTATCTGCATGTGTATATGTCTGTGTCTGTCACTCTGCATCTCTGTCTCTATCTGCTTGTGTATATGTCTGTCTCTGTATGTGTGTCTCTGTATCTATATGTGCCTCTCTATCTGTCTGTGTGTCTGTTTGTCTTTGCATCTGTATATCACTATCTGCCAACCTGTCTTTTTCTGCATCTGTATTTCTGCTTGTCAGTCTGTCTGTTTTCCTGCCTCTGTATGGCTCTTGGCCTGTCTGTCTTTGTCTATCTTTCTGTCTGTCTCTGCCTGCCTCTCTCTGGCTTCCTGTCTATTTGCCTATCTCGCTCTCTCTGTCTCTCCCTGTCTCTCCCTCTTCATCTCTTCTATCCTTCTATCCATCTATCCATCTATCCATCTATCCTTCTATCCTCCTATCCTCCTATCCTCCTATCCTCCTATCCTCCTATCCTCCTATCCTCCTATCCTCCTATCCTCCTATCCTTCTCTCTCTCTCTCTCTCTCTAAACCTTTACATCTCCACTTTCCTCCTCTCTCTCGCACTCCTCTCAATTCACCTCTCACAACGAATACTCAATTCTCATTCTCTCGAGCAATCTCGACAAAGATCAGACTACGGAAGTATTCACTATCGAATACCTCCTCTCTTAACAAGAAGTGCTGTCTGAGCGAGCGAGCTCTCTGCTCATTTCTACTCTTCAGGCTTCTCAATACACAAGTAGAAGACATGAATTAAGACTCGGAAATAATCTCTCATCCTCATTCGTACAGTCAGAATAATGACTCTAGCTAGTCAATCCGATCGTAAATACACTTCAGCTAGCGCGACACTCCAACTCAACACACTTATCGAACACTGTAATAACGACTTCCACACTCACATCATTAACAAGTACTCACCATATCGAACTCTCCCACTTTAGACAGCAATGAAATATCATTGTCATCAAATAGCGAGGACTTCGAGATCGTAGAGTACAGAAACTGCATCGGATGAGAAAGATGTAAAAGTTAAAAACAAAACGTAGTGAGTCACATCATGATCATACAACAATATAAAGTTTGAGAACACAAACAAGAGGACTAGTCCAAGATTCACGAGCATTAGAGCTGAATACATGCACGAACACATGTCAATATACACAGGATAGAAGAAAAGGGTAAGGGAGACACGGGAATCGTATTCTGATGTGTGTGTGTACATGCAGCTTGTATGTGGTGTGGCATTTCGAGGCGTATTTTTTAGTCGTCTACACGGGAGACTGGACAGGGGAAGTGACGAGGACTAGTGTTGTTCAGTTTACTAATGAGTGTTGGAGCACATGGGGTATACAGGCGGTGCACGGAGACGGGGCACAGCATAGAGTCGGTGCAGTCGTCGGGCTGAGAGCGAGCACTAGTACTAAGTGTGAACATGATCAAGTGAGTGAGTTAGGACGGAATCAGATGAGAGCAGACTTAGAAAGATGATATGACAGGGACAAAGCCTCTGTGACTCTAAAAGGAACATGGAGCACAAGAACACAGGTGGTAACGGAATTAGAGAGAAAGGTAGGAGCGTGACACGGGGAGCATGACACATGACTACAAGATGTGAGTCAATGAGACATATATAGAGAAGACACATGTCAGGGGGTTTGAGGGAGAGTTGGAGCGAGTATTATGGTGTACGAAATTGCACTGATGCATGTTACTGTTGAGTGAGACATGGAGCGTCAGAGGTAGTCATGTCGAGGGCGGTGAGGTGTGTATGACTGGTAGGTGGGATGCTGGGATGTTATTTGTGTGAAGTTGAGTCTAGTAAGGTGATTGTAGATATGCATTAAAAAGACAGTATTGGAAGATGGTTGAGGATGGGACAGTGACACGGGGGACAGGCGGTGACGGGACAGACGCGGGGGGAAGGGACAAATTGTAAGGAGCATAGATACAGTTGGGAGGTGAAGTGTGTGAGACACAACAACTTGTGATAAGTGGTCAGCAGAGAGGAGGAGGCATGTCACGGACTGAGAGATCACGAAGACCACAGATAGACGAGGACACGTACGACGCATAAATGACAGGAGTGTGGTCATCAGTATAGAATATAAAGGAATGTAGTCACATGTACAAAGGTGCATTCAGATAGAGTCGCGAGGATGGAACACAGTATGTGAGTTGACTCAACTTTTATAGGGGAGAAGATTCTGGGTTAACAGGAATCAGTATTAGATTTTTCTAGAGATGACTGAACGGATTAACAGAGGCTCACGTACTGTATTGGAGGGGGGGATACATAACAACAATAGAAGTGGTAAGGATGCATATACGGAGAGTGACAAAGGGGGGATGAGACTAGATGGAGCGAGATCAGATGATGAGTGTAGCAATGCGGACAGATTGATAGGATAGAGCGTGAGTGGGAGATACATATAGATAGTACGGAGGTCACGGTGTGGGGAGGGTGGGGGTTGAAGGTGAGTGAGGAGGGCAGGTGGGGTACAGGTCATTAGTTCTCTGGTCTATGCACAGGTGAGGGTCGTGGATGAGGTACAAGGATTGGCAGTGATTCTATCAGTGGGACAGAGTTCTGATGTAGGGACAGATGTGTGGGGTCTGGTGGAGACAGGGTTGGCAAGGAGGGAATACATGGCTCTCTTAGTGCAGTATGTCAGTCGGCTTCAACAAGCGACAAATTCAGAGGATCAGTGCACGTAAGACATTAGAGTCGGGGTGCGTTTGTTTGGATTGGGGTGGGGTGGGGGGAGTGGGGGGGGTTGGGGGTGGGGAGTGGTTATGGTAGGGTTTCAGGACATTGCGGACGGAGGGACGATGGCGATCGGCGGGGAGCACGGGGATTGATGTGAGTTGGTGGGGAGGGAGTCGTACGGGTGGGTCCACACGAACAGTAGTAGAGAGTATGGTAACATGAGAGGAGTATAGGAGCAGAATTGGGAGGACTGTTCGAGGAAGATCGAGGGAATGTACAGAGGAGGACGAACAGCAAAGACACAGCAGTATGATGCGCGAGGAACAGATCATGCACAGCCACACACAGCGGGCGGGAAGAACACAGGGACAGTACAGGGGAACAAACATGACATGAGAGCACAACACACGCACACACACACGGTACAAGAAGGGGTCATGAGGATAAGAGAACACTACAAGGCGAGGCGTATTCATCTCTGTCAGAGGAGGGTACAGACAGGAATGGACACGGAACGAAGTCGAGTCAACACACAGGACAAAGGACATAGGTGGGGGTGCACAGGCACGGACACAGGAACAAAGTACACAGAAGACGCAATACTAGACAGAACAGCGCGAGGTGACAGCGGACGCGTGCTGGACACAGGAAGAAAACAAGGACAAGGTACACAGAGTAATGAATGAGGCGGAGGAGGGACACAGGGACACACCGCGGACACAATGCAGGTACAGATAACGAGCGGAGGAATGGTCAAAGGACACTACAGTGTGAGCGCACATAATTACGAAATAGACAGGAGAATACGTCAGTGTGGTGTGTTGAGTGTAGTTCTGATGAATGTGACATTTACGAACTATCATTATTAGATAGGAGAGAGTACAGATCTACACAGTATTGGACGTAGTTATGTGGATATGTAGATCTTAGTATGATCTGTCTACTGCGGTGAGTGAGGGACGGGAGTTCTGAGAGTGATAGGGGTAGTGTTAGTGAGATGGATAGTGGACAGGGATTGATGTGTGAATGTAGAGAGTTACAGGTGTGTGAGGACAGAGGTACACACATTATTATATATTTTTCACTGGATTAATTTTATTTATAACACACACACACAGGGTTGTATAGCACACGTAGCGTGTGTCAAGGTAGTGACAGGCATATGTACGGGGGAAGGACACACATTCTTACACTAGGATCACTTTAGACAGGATGCGCTGAGCATGAGAAATTATAGTCAGGACTTATATATCATTAGACACAACATGTGAGTCTGACTTTCGTTTATAGGGACGGAGGTCAGACAGCGAGAGGAATGAGTGAGGGTATATGGGAGAGTGGAGAGATGAGAGTGGACTGATAGTAGTAGGAGAGAGGAGAGAGAAGTGACTACTAGAATATCTACAACAGAGTGTAGCGGTACACGAATCGACACTAGAGTGCATGAACTATGACGATTATAGCATGATCACGAACAGACATGTACAGAGTCACTTAGATCTGGTCACATGGACTGTGTGTCATACACATTGTGAACTGACATTGGACAAGTGTGGATGTTTGTGAGTTTTTGGACTGTACAGTGTGATGAAATGTTTGTTGTGGTGCTGATAACAGATGTGTGGTGAGTGTTGTTCACATGATGCGGAAGAGAAACTAGTATGAGGAGACAGTTTAGTAAGTGAACAAGAGGCAGTACATATGTCGGAACGTAGTATGTGTGAGTACAGGAACAGTGGTAAGAAAAGTTATAAGACAGTAATGTATGTATGTAAGTAAAATAGTAAGTATGTCAGGAATGATATGGACATGTGTAACGACATATCAGTGCTGATCATGGCACTAGACTGGATCAAGTGAGTTACACGCGTCATCAGTCCTAGTCGATGACATCTTGTCTATGACAGATGTCACAGTGATGCATAATACAACGTCATTTAACACGACGAGATAAAATGTCAAAGTACCCGCGTACGAACACACACGACATAGAATCATTGAAGACAGCAAATTAGCTATTAAAGACATTTATAATACATTTTGATTGAGCCAGACGTAACTAAAGAATGTAAGAGCAAGAGGTCACAAGAACAATTTATTTATGGTGTTTAGTTGGTATTGACACTATTCTTTATTAATTATGTGTTGGAGTAGTGACAGGATGTGGACGAGAGACTGGTAGTGAGTCAGCAATGAAGTCAGCGGTTCAGTGATAGTTCATAGGATCAAAATATGGAGAACACAAGACGCGTTACACAAGTAAGAATAAATCATAGTCATCAGACACGACTGCATACAGTATGACTCTAAAAAAATCAAACAGAGAAATGCACACTAAAGTGTATACAGACAAGAAAAGCGAAGGAAGGAAGAAAAAGAAGCGGTCGGCAGCATACCGAAAAGATTCAAGATAATACACAAGGCGACTAGAAAGTAGGAGAAGAATAGGGTGTGATAACGAGAGGGCGATAACAGGCAAGAGAGCACTAGTGATTATAGTATCGTTCTTATTTAGAACCTTATTCACTTTTTTCATATCCTGCGGATGGCCACGACAGACACAAGGAAGAGAGAGCAAATCGGAAGAGTGAAAGAAGTGGAGGGATAATGGTGACAAGAAGGGTGACGAAGATTGCTAGCGGGAGCTTTAACATAGGGACTAAGCCGGCTGAGAACGGAAGTGGAGGATAGAGCGAAAGAATGGAAGAAGACGAGTATCCTGAGCACGAGCGGTGGTACGAGTAGCGCACATCAGCTAGAGGGGGACAATGGAAGTCGGGGAGGTAGAGGGAGGCGGGGGAGAGTAGCGAAGGTGTAGCAAGGACTCGGATACATCAATGAGTCTATTGCCTATCTCTTAATATAATTACGGGGCGGTAAAATCACGTAGAGGAAATAATAGTGGATTATAACAGTAATAGGGTGTTCATCTAGGCGAGAGAAGGAGCCAAAGTTTTTTGAAAGATGAGAGAGGAGAGGGAAACATGTGACACAACAGTAAGAGCGAATAAGATAATGAGAACGACGAGAGGGCCGAGACAGCTCTCGGGTAGTGGATATGCTCATCGATCATCGTATAAGAGGAGACATATGCGTAGCGAGAGAGAGGAACACACAGTAGCGCCGCAAGCAGGTCGCAATATCTCGATCGGCGAGCATATCTAGGCGTACGTGTTCAAAGCGGAGTTAGAAGTCATCTCCTAAGCGCTACTCGGGGATTAGGAGACTTGGGAGCTCAGAGTGGGGGCTCATCGTCGTCCGATGGGCAGAATTGAGTCGGAGTCGGCAGGTTGAGAGCAACGCGGTGGTAAGAAGGAGAGTAGAATGGAAGTAAAACGGGATTAATGCGACGCGAGATCCTATGGGAGTATATCTGACGAGTATCGGAATAGCGATCTACTAACTCCAAGAATGAAAGATAGAGGGAGAGAGATGAGTGCGAGAGGGAAGGGAGAGAGAGATCGGTACCACGAGCACAAGCAGACAGCTGAGTACAATCTCAAGACACACTAGGCAGTGTCGGCAAGGTCATCAGGCGAGTCGTGAGCTATATCACACGAGTCAACAACGCTCAGACAAGGACAACTGTCGTACAACATGACAGCACAATTGATCACATACTGTAAGAACAAACATTAGTAATATTCACACAATCAAAGGACATAATGTCAAACAGAACAACACAGAGTGGCAACATATAGCTTGCATAGACTGAAGCGCAGATTGTCTGACAAAATACTGATAACAACTCATCGCCATATATAGAGACTTTCCACAGACTCGGTCAACACAGACAACGCACAAGACAAACGGAGGTGAATATTGACACAATTTTAACAATATACCACACGTTCATTCTACTTAGTTACATTAATCGACGAGTTAAGACAAACTCAAACTGACAACGAGCGAATTAGTAGAGAAAAGATACTACATGAGAGAGATACAATACACTGTAGTATAGAGACACATACATACCAGCAAACAACAGAGACAAAAAAAGTGAAGTCTGAAAAGAGAGGTATCAAAACAATAAGGAAGTGGCTTAAACGAGAGCGATAGAAACATTTAGCATTGAGATGATAGACAAGTAGGAAGACACAGAGAAATAAGACAGGTGAGACTAGAGAGATCATAAAGAAGTGAGCCACAACGAGTGCATAGGAACTTGTCAAGATGAATCATAAGACGCGGAGACATCTCAGCGAATAAGAGAAGAGTGCGAGAGTCTGAGCAATTGGAGAAGATGTGAAGAAAGTCAGGAGATTAGCGACATAGTGAACAAGAGCCACAAGAAAGACGCAAGCGTGGATACAAAACAAAAGCACATGAACCAAGAACAAAACAGACACATCAGGAAAGAACAGCGCAGAAGAGAACAGAGCCTCAAGAAGTACACAACATGGAAGACTACGAGTGGCAGGAAAAGAGGGTAATCTATGCAACACACTAGACAGAGAGAACACGTACTTGTGAGACACAAGAGAAGCGCCGGCAGAGAGGTTAGAGTGAGCACAGACACAGACACAATAAGTGATGAATACAACAGTAGACAGAGTCACATAGAGAGAGAGAAAACGAGCAGACCACAGACACACAGAGAGCGAGAAAAAGAATAAGACACAGGGAGGCAAAGGATACAGCCAGCCAAGTGCAAACTCAGAGAGAGAGGAACAGAGCAACAGACAGAGCTGCGCACAGCAATAAAGCGAGAACACACACGAACAAAAAAAGGCGAGAAGAACATATGCGTGACAGAGGAAGAGATGGAAGCAAATGACGTGAACAGGACAAACGTACGTCACATTGAGTGATTTGCGACGGAGTCAAATTGATGATCAGCGCACAATAAGAACAACTCGATATGTGGATAGGCATTCTAGTATACACAAAATTTCACATGATAGTAAAAATCTCAACTCTTAGTGAGTTCTCTACATAGTATTCAAAGAACAGCAGTGACGCCACAGACAGACGCAGAAGACGACACACACACTAGAAAAATGAGGTACATCTAAGTGTGCGAGACATATGTGTAAGTCCACAGGAATGATGAGGTGAGGATAACAAGGTGCGACATAGTAGGCGAGAGTTGGTGAGAGAGAGACAGCGAGTGAAAGAGAGAGCACCAGTCACCTAGTGACACGTGATGATAAGTGAGCGGGTCTCAAGTGAGAGGCGGGGATCAGGTACGTGATTTCAGGCATTAGGAGCACAGAGAGACAGGAAGGATGTACAGTCATCGAGAGAGCAACGAGTACAGCGTACATGACGTGATGGACATGACAAGGTATACGTGCTACGAGGAACTAGACAGGTACTGTGAAGAGATGTCGTCGGACGGGTGCTGCGTGACTAGGCACAGATAGACATAAGCAAGAGATACAGCATGAACAATCGAACAACGACACATATCATCGTTAGATAGAGAGGATACACATGGACATACTCATTCAAACTACATCAATAGATTAGGATAGGACAACGAGACAGTGTTACAGATCAAGCGAGTGTAGAGTGGGATGAGATACAGAATAGGACACGAGAGAAGAAGTGTAGTGATGGAAGTATGCAACCAGAGACGCACACACACGAGAGATCAGCAGCACATTGTGCACACAAGCAAACAGACAGACACACGCAATGGACAGACGACCAGAGAGAGATCACGTGAGACATTAGGTCCAGACGGGGTACAAATGATAGGCTTTATATTAGTAGGATACGTGAGACGTCACACAGTTCAGAGGCGAGGGTGATGTGATCTGTATCTTAGCAGAGGGCTGAGATCTCATGATTGTTTTTTACACGAGTGAAGAGTGCAGTTACTGGGAGAAGCACACGAGCAAGTCAAGTGCGTGAAAACTAGGTGGAGGAGATATTCTACAATAGTGGCAGAGAAAGTTACACACAGAGGAGAAGACATCTCTGGACGTCTGACTAGGGAGCAGAGTGATACAGAAGTGTACAGTCTGTTACTGTAGAAACATGAAGGCAGAACTAGATAAGACAATGAAATGATGATAGAGGAGAGTGGAGCTGGGATCAGAGACAACATACAAACAAAACGTGAGAGGTAATAGATAGAATGTTAGAGTCTCTTTATACTGAGAGAATAAAGAATAGAGATCTAGTACACAGATGCACGGACTTAGTAAAGCTCATGAGAGACGACTAAAGAAGAAAGATATACAAAACGAAAGAGAAGAGTGAGTGACGGCTTCAGAGTTAAGGAACAGGTCTATCAACAGGGGAAAGTTAGACCATGAGGACACAGTGGATAGTACAACATGACCAAGACACGTAGTTGATGATCTGACAAAGATCACAACACACAGAAGCAGACGAGAGTCAGACAAGAAGGGCGCAGGAGAGAGCTACAGAGAAGTGAATCATCTCAAACAGTGAGGAGGTAGAAGACAGAAGAGAGGAAATAGGAGACATGTGTAAGAAATAAGTAAGAGAGACAGAGACAGGAACTAAAGATCACGTGATGGACAGGTATGAGTAACACACCACATATTCAAATTAACGAAGAGTAACGAGATTTCAACGGAGAGAGATGAGAACGACACATATGACATATGACCGGAGTGAATCAGAACACAAGTGATAGTGACGTACATAGTGAGTGAGAGAGAGGAGAAAGAATAGTAGAAAAATGATAGAGAGAGAGAGAGAGAGAAAGGAGTGAGTGATGGAGTGATGAGAGAGAGTGAAGAACACACTGACTGATACAGTGCACTCGATGAATCGAGTGAAAGCTACAGTCAGCACGCGATCTGAACGAAGATTAAAAGTAGATCAGTACAAGTAGAGAGAGAGGCAGAGCGCAAGACATAGAAGAACATGAGACACATAAGTGAAGTGAGAGACACAGACAGCAGAGAGGCGAGCGAGTAGCATACACGCAGTTATACATCGACATATATACAGAGGACAGTCAGCAGTCAACAGAGGTCAGCTGATCTAGAGAGAAAGCTGAGAGACACAGATGATGAACGAGAGTAAGAGTACACACAAGAGTAGCACACTGTGCGCTAACAGCACGTGAGGAGGTGCGAACACTGACAGAAAAGAGTGGACTGTATGCGGGAGATCGTTAATACACAATAATATCAAGAGTAAAGAAGAACTGCACGACATAAGTGAGATACACTTATAGAGGACGTAGTGACAGAGAGACAGAGAAGACAGCAGAAGTCCAACGAACCACAAAGCACACAAGACAAGACACGAGAGACATGAAAGGAAGAGTGAGAGAGAAGAAAGAGAGAGAGAGATAAGACATAAAGAAGATACGAGTGCACAGAAGAGCAAAAGACAAAAGGAAAGACTGAGAGAGAAGCCAAACGAACACGAAGAGAGAGACACTACGAGATACAACCTGGATTCAGGACGAAGAGGCACACAGAACACGTACATAGTGATAAAGTGACAGCGCGTCCAGCCAGACAGCGCGATTCATGATAACTAAATACACAAAAAAGAAAATATACAGAACGAGCAGAGAAACTAGGAAAGTGAGACACAGAGAAGAGTATGACACACATGACAAGAAAGAAGAGAACAGAACGACAGTGTAACAATCATGACATAAGCGAGCAAGAAGCGAAACAAGATAACAGAGAGAGAGAGTGCAGCAACAGAGAGAGAGACACAGGAACGACTGGGAGAATGTGCGACGTGAGAAGAGGACAAAAGTCACGAGTGAACAGTCAACAACACGAGAGAGATAAAGTACGAAGCACGCTGACACGAGAGTATGATAGGCAGTGACACAGATCTAACTGAGGGCGTAGAAGAACTGCAGAGTCAGCAGGCGACACAGAACAAAGGAGCACGCGACAAGAGACATGTGCACTGAAAGCGCACAGATAGGTGATGAGTTGCAGACTCGGGATGGAGAGAGACAGCATCTGAAGAAGGAGAAAGACAAGTAGTACAGAACAGATTCTCTGTAAAAGTGAAGACTCTCAGAAATGGTTCAGGGGAACAGGACGTGAGGACAGACGACAACGCTGAACGAACAGTCTGAGGGTCAGAGGAGGTTAAGGATATCAGGCGTGACGGAGGTGATGGATATGACAGTGAAAGTGAGGGACAGCATGAGTATGACGCGGAGAGGAACACACAGCATGGATGATGATTGTGAAGCAGTGGACAGACAAAAGGGTGAGAGAGACCACAGGGAACGAAGATGGTATTGAGACGATGCACATGGACACAAGCGAGTGCAGACAGTTAGACGCGAGGGAAGTACACGAGGACGTATCAGATGCACAGTGTGACTGGAGGAGGGACTGTACAAGGATAAAGAGACACGAACAACATGGATAGAAGGTGACATTGACATACGACGACACGGACAGAGTACAATGGAGAAGAGGGCAACGGAGCGTAGGAGATTTCTACAGATAGACACGAACGACACACTGTACAGAGTCTAGAGAGTGACAACAGAGACATAACTAAGATGACAGGACTCACCGAGATATAGCACAGGAGAGAGACAGTGCGAGAGTGCGTGCTAGCAGGTGACAGGAGACTTGACACAGGATAGAGTGAGCAGTGGAGATAACTAGATGACGAGTGTACACAGAAGATGACAGAGTAGGCAATTGACGGAGTATATTACAATAGATGGTCAGACTGATCGGAACAACACAAACTACAATAGAAGCAGAGAGATTCAGCCTGATTCATACACAGTGAAAGTAAACAAGACAAGACAGATCCTATGACATGTAGCAACCATGACATCAGATTCGTCATCGAAGGGACAGGTTTGGCCAGGAAAGAGGCACGAAAGAGAAAAAGAAAAAAAAAAAGGACAACAAAACAAACGCACAAAAAACAAGAAAAACATGCAAAACAAAAGTACCAGAGGGACTACATATAAGACAAGACACTGCACAAAAATCTCAACATGGAAGCACACAAAAGCAAACAACACAAGACTTAAAAAGAAAACAACATGAAGAGATCACAGGAGAGCAGAGTATATGAACGACGACAGCGCAGGCAGGAGACACGCGTGGTGAGATACAAGCACAACAAGACAACATAACAGTGACAACAAGGTACTCCAGAGAAAAGTGGCAGAACATAAGGACGCGGACAGAGAGTGTGAGAGACACATGAGGAAGAAAAACTAAATGGATGGTGAGGAAACATTGGTGAAAGTACACGCATTCACATTGTATCAAGTACAATTATAAGGACTTGAGAAAGGCAGAGAATAACGCGCAAGGACGCAGAAAGACATGTAACGGAACTAAACAAAGACGATGCAACTGGACAACTCAACGAATCAAATATGAAGGAAGGAAGAAGTGGAAAAACAAGCGAATGAATGGGGAACATGTACGAAAAAACTTCACTATACTAACACAACGTAAAAGACACTAAGGAGACTCGGAGACGGGACAGACTGTGAGAAGATGCGTGCCGGAACACGACAAGAATGCATTAGACAAGACTAGGAAGAACGCGTAGACAGTAGTTTGATGTCCGAGGGGTGCGTGAAGATGCGATTAAAAGTGAATCGTGTCAGCACGATAGGAGACAGGTGCGTAATTAAGATGTAGTGATATGAGGACAAGGACAAACAACAGTGGTCAGCGAGCGGTGGATGTAGATGTAGAAAAAGTGAGTAGCGAGTTCAGTTAAAAGTCTGTAAAAGATTTAATCATAGAAGAGGTGATTTTTGTTTAATGGGGTTTGGTAAGGGTGTTGGGGTAGGTAGTAACAAGAAGGGAGACATGGAGGGTGGGTGGATTGTTTTAGAGTGGTGCGTAGAGTCGTGCGTGCACAAGAGGTTAGTCACGTAATATGGTGTATAGTCTGTGATTAGCTAGTTGTTAGATGAGGAGTTCCTTGTGATCAAGCGTTTAGAACGTTGATTTTTGAGTGAACCTTACAGTTAGTTTGAGTTTCGTGTTATGTTGTTTTTTGATTTGTGACGAGTGAGCGTAGTGGGGAGGTGTGTGAGGGCGGGGTGGCGATGGTATGGGGGGACCGAGGGACTGGGAGCGGGCGAGGAGAGGGGGTGGCGGGGGTGGTGGTGGAGTGTTGCTGTGGGGTGTCGTTGTTCAGTTTTCGTTTAGCTGGTATATTTTTTTTGTCATCAGTGTTTCCACATGATTAAGAACTTTTAAGATTGTTTACTGGTATAGGATGGAATATATTTACATATTATATATAAATATAGGTTATATAAGTTATTCGTATATTGATGGAGGAGTGGGGTGAGTGTTAGGTAGATGGGGAGGATATAATGAGTTAGAATGGGTGTGAGATTGAGAGTATTTCATGAGATTGAGTTGAGCTAATGATTTGGTCTATTTATCTCTGTTATACATTACTCTTACTACACTCTATGTGTCTGGATGTCACTTGAGTAAGGTTTTTTCGTTACGATGTTACATGTAATTAATAAGCCGATGTGGGTGGGGGTGAGCGTTATAGTTAGTGGTGGTGATGCGTGTTGTGTGGAGAGCGAGTGTGATGTGTGTGTGCGTATGTGTGAGTGAGTGGTTGTATGAACTTTTTTGTGTGTGATATACTAGTACTATGATATATGACATAAAATTACAATATTATAAGGCTCTCACAACATAGTGAGTAAAGCAACGAAAACATAACACAAAAATAGATATTACAGGACCACTAGTGGTAGTTTCTAGAGGTAGTTATATACACACTAAAATGGTACTAATGTTATTTTATTGTAATGCATATTATTTATCACACTTAAATACAAAAAGAATATCATAAATAAAGAATATCAGAAATATAAATAAAGGAAAAAAACTAAAAAAAAAAAACAAAAAAACTTCTCAAACGTCAATCAAAAAATTAAGAAATATGTGACTGTTAGTGTATTTTAGTGCTATAAAAATCAAAAATGTATATAGTTAACACAAGATATATTATACCAGTTACATTATTGATGAAGATGTCATAACACAGATTGTTTTTTTATGTTAGACATTGTTAAGTGAGTACACTTGCTACAATAAAGATAGCTACACACGGCTATGGTAGGTGGATTAAAAGAGAGAAGTATAAGATCTGTTCATTAAAGTGCATGATTAGGAGAATAAAAATGTTGAAGATGTAGATTGAATATAAAAGAGGGGTGTATAAAAGTAAACATAAAAGTTATGGAGGTGTCTATTTGAGTGTGGATTAAGGTGGGGGAGAGTGGTATTGACATGAGGTAGGTTAGAGCTTGAAGTTACATCTGGCCGACATGTCTGCATAGATGGCGTTTTACTTTGGGGTATGGATATAATGAGATTGGATTGGGATGTTAAGTATTGCGAGATGGGAGGAGAGGTAGAGATAAATTCGTAAGTTCTCGATGCAAGTGTGTACATTCTGTAATGTTTGATTTGATTCTTGGCTGATATGCTTCATTCGCATACAGTGATTTATTCAGCATTCAGTTATTTAACAGCTATGATTTGTATTTCGAGATACACTTTATTATTCTGGTTAGACAACCTGATCTCCGATTACTAAATTTAGATTTATATAGTATTCTACAGATCAGATAATCTTTTAGAGACTAAAGTAAAAAGTCAAGACAGAGAATGGGATATGAAGGACATATATGAGATTAATGTAAAAGATAAGGGGCAGAATAGATAGATATATACGAAAGGTAAGACTTACCGAGATGATGAAGCACACATTACTCTCTCGCGCTGCGACAGAATTATCTCTCTCGTCTATCTCTCTTTTCCTCTCTCTCTCATTCTCATCCTCTCTCCTCAACAAATCTCTCGCATCTCCCTCTCTCATCTTCATCTCTCTCTCTCTCTCATCAGATCTCAATCCTCTCATCTCCATCTCTCTCTCCTATCTATCTAATCTATCTTTCTTAGATATAAACTTAACATCATCTGATAAAAACAAATACAGACACCATATAAACACACTATCATCATACATACATACATACAAACACACACACACACACTCACACACACACACACAACACATTACATACAATTCCATACAGACATACATTCATACATACATAACATAAATACATACATACAACATACATTCCATAGCGCAGGCTCTACACATACATACATACATAGATAGCGCGTACATTACATACATAGATACATACATACATACATTTATACTAATAACATACATCACCATACAAACAATACATCACATATCATACATACATACAAACATAATACATACAAACATACATACAAACAATGCGAACCATACAACACACCGCGAATACGCGGCACACAACGCGCACAGCACACAAAGACACCATCAAAGGCACACACACAGCATACACCAGAGTAAACAACAACTTTAATACACATGACAACAAACGAGCTCTCTAGCGATTAGTACCCTGTTACCGCCCCCCTTCTTTTCCCCCCCATCAACCGCCCTCCCCCCCCCTACCCACAGCCTCCTACTCTCAAAATCTACTCCTTTCAATACACGATTTATCTAATCCCTGCCCCTCCCCCCCTCCCGTACACACATCCCTCTCGAGCTCTCCCAGATTGTTAGTCCGCGGCCAATGGACTCGCGGAAGTCCGGCGGGACTAGATAAGAAGGGA
>NC_061821.1:22414758-22418832 GCF_019202785.1 Penaeus chinensis | reverse complement strand
CTTCCCTCCCTCCTTCCTTACTCTCTCCTTCTTTACCTCATCTCTTCTCCGCCTTACCCCTTACGACTCCAACCCCCTCCTTCTACCCCAACCTTCTTCCTCTCTCCTCCCTCCATCCCCCTCCCATCCCTCTCTCCCTCCCCCTACTTCTCCCCTCCCTACTCCCTCTTCCCTCCCCTTCCCCTTCCCCTTCCCCTTCCCCTTCCCCTCCCCCCCCCCCTCCCTGCACGTCCCTCACCATCATCCTCGTCTTCCTGCGTCCCCCATCAACCTGGTCGCAGAATGAAGGATCCCCGCTTGCGGTCCTGTGCGCAGGAGCTCACTTCGGGCGCAATTGGAGGGAGGGAGGGAAGGAGGGGGAGGAGGGATATAGAATGGGGAGAGGAAGGGAGGGAGGGGGGAGAAGGGATAAAGTAGGAGGAGAGGGAGGGGGAGGAGGGATATAGTAGGGAGAGAGAAAGGGAGGGAGGGGGGTGAAGGTATATAGTAGGAGGGGAGGGAGGGGGAGAGAAGGAGGGAGGGAGAGAAAGAGAGCAAGTGAGAGTGAGAGTGAGAGTGAGAGAGAGTGAGAGAGTGAGAGAGAGTGAGAGTGAGAGTGAAAGAGAGAGAGAGAGAGAGAGAGAGAGAGAGAGAGAGAGAGAGAGAGAGAGAGAGAGAGGAGAGAGAGAGAGAGAGAGAGAGAGAGAGAGAGAGAGAGAGAGAGACAGAGAGAGAGAGTTCATACCTTAGAGATGAATAAAAAAAAAAATCATATATTCCCCCCCAAAAATCATATAATTACCTGTACTAATGAAATAAAACAAATCAAAGTTCTTCATCTTTTTCAATCGAATTTTCCTTATAAACTAGACGGGTCTGGATATTTATATTTCAACGGTCAAAAAAAAAATTAAAAGAAAGAAAAAAAAAAAAGAAAAAAAAAGAAAAAAAAACGAGTAGCCATCCAGGAGCTATGACTTTTGATTTTTTTTTTTACCATTCTCGGGATATCAAAAAATGCGTACAACCACGCACATCCGATTTCACTACACACACATACATATATACATGTATCCCCCCTCCCTCCCTCCCTCCCTCCCTCTCTCAAACACCCCCTCCCCACACACACACACCCAACACATACACACCCCGCCCCACACACGTGCGCTCAAACCCAACGCCGCCCACCGCCCATCGCAACCGAGAGGGAGAGTAACAATCCCACATTGACGTGTCTCGGTGACGCCACTCAGCTGACGGCGAGAGTACGGGATAACAGCTGGGGTGGGGGTGGGGGTAGGGGTGGGTTGCTCCCCTCCCCCCTGGCATTTGTCTTCCTTCTCTTGTTACTTTTTTTTTTTTCTCGGATGCTTTCTGTTTGTTTGTTTGTTTGTCTGGATGACTGTCTGTCTGCCCTCCCTCCCTCCCTCCCTCCCTCCCTCCCTCCCTCTCCTCTCTCTCTCTCTCCTTCTCTCTCTCTCTCCTTCTCTCTCTCTCTCCTTCTCTCTCTCTCTCCTTCTCTCTCTCTCTCCTTCTCTCTCTCTCTCCTTCTCTCTCTCTCTTCTTCTCTCTCTCTCTTCTTCTCTCTCTCTCTCCTTCTCTCTCTCTCTCCTTCTCTCTCTCTCTCCTTCTCTCTCTCTCTCCTTCTCTCTCTCTCTCCTTCTCTCTCTCTCTCCTTCTCTCTCTCTCTCCTTCTCTCTCTCTCCTTCTCTCTCTCTCTTCTTCTCTTTCTCTCTCCTTCTCTCTCTCTCTGCTTCTCTCTCTCTCTTCTTCTCTCTCTCTCTTCTTCTCTTTCTCTCTCCTTCTCTCTCTCTCTGCTTCTCTCTCTCCCACACATTGCTCATCAGCTTCCTTCTCCTCCCTATTTTCCCTCCTCTCTTTCTTTGTTAGCCACTCCTTCTCTTCCTCCTGCTCCATCTCCATTTTCCCACCTACACACACACACACACACACACACACACACACACACACACACACACACACACACACACACACACACACACACACACACACACACTCACACACACACACACACACACACACACACACACACACACACACACACACACACACACACACACACACACACACACACACACACACACACACACACACACACACACACACGCATGCACGCATGCACGCACGCACGCACGCACGCACGCACAAACGCACAAACGCACAAACGCACACACGCACACACACACACACACACACACAATAACTAAATATAAAACAAAAAACTAAAAATAAACATTAAAGGAAAGCAAATACAATTCTAACAGAATAATTGTGGTTATGCTTTCTTTTCATTTTGTTTACGCACGTTACTGTATTTGCATTTTTCTTCGTCCTATTTTCCTTTTTCTTTTCTCCATGTTCAGTGTGTTTATTTGTTTTTGTTTTTTTTTTGTTGGTCTTGAACAAATTCTGAAGAAGGGCGAGAGGGGGGGAGGGGAATGACCTATGAAATGAGGAAGGGAAAAGGGGGTGATGATGATTATTATTAGGAGGAGGAGAAAGAGGAGGAGGTGGTGGGAGGAGGAGGAGGAGGAGGAGGAGGAGGAGGAGGAGGAGGAGGAGGAGGAGGAGGAGGAGGAGAAGGAGGAGGAGGAGGAGGAGGAGAAGGAGGAGGAGGAGGAAGAGGAGGAGGAGGAGAAGAAGGAGGAGGAGGTGGAGAGGAAGAATAGGAGGAGGAGGAGGAAGAGGGGGAAGAATAGAAGGAAGAGGAAAAGGGAGAAGAGGAGGAGGAGGAGAAGAAGGAGGAAGAGAAGAAGGAAGAAGAGGAAGAAAAGGAAGGGGTAGGAGGAATAATAATAATAAAGAAATACGAGAAAGAAAAGGAAAAGAGAGAAACACCAGGAGAAGGAAGGTTTAGAAATAAATTTTAAAAAACGGAGGAAGAGGATGAAGAAGAAGAAGAAGAAGAAGAAGAGGATGAAGAAGAAGAAGAAGAAGAAGAAGAAGAAGAAGAAGAAGAAGAAGAAGACAAAGAAGAGGAAGATATATTACCCCAGAGAACGAGGAAGGGGAGGAGGGAGACAGGTGGACGCGCAGGTCGCGTCCACCAACTGCCGTTTCTCGTCCTTGTCACGTCTCGCTCGCCATCTTGCTCCATTCCTCAGAACACAACATACCCACCTACCCACCCACCTGCCCACCCACCCTTGCGTACTACTCACCCACATGCCCACCCACGTTTGCCAACCACCCACCCACCTCTCCACCCACCCTTGCTAACCACTCACCCACCTGCCCACCCACTCATCCACTCATCCAAACCACCCATCCTACCAACCCACTCCCATCACTCACCCTCCGACCACACTCACCCACCCACCCACTCGCCCTACCCTCTCACTCACTCACCCAACAACCATCCACTCACCCATCCACCCACCCCCTCACTCACTCACTCACTCACTAAATCACTCACTCACTCACCCACATATCTACCCACTCACCACCTATCTACCCACTCATCCTATCCTCCCACTCACCCACCCACCCACTCACTCACTCACTCACTTACCTACTCACACACTCACCCACCCACTCAATCACTCACTTACCTACTCACTCACTCACTCACTCATTCACCCACCCACCTCCAAAGGTAAATCGCCCACACTGGCATAGTGGGCGGTCGACTCGGAAACGATTATTTTCTTAATCATGCGAGATTTTTTTTTTCGTATTCATTCATCCGTTTATTCTATTAATTCGTCCATTTCCATCTCCTCTTTCACCTATTTCAATTTCCTTTTCGCGCATTTCAATGTTCTTTTTCATCATCAAATTTTATTTCAATTTTCCCCTCTTTCAATTTTCTACCCACCTATTTCAATTTCCTTTATCAATCTCCTTTTTCACCTATTTCAATCACCTATTTTAATTTCCTTATCACCTATTCAGTTATTTTTTTTCATTCGCCTAATTAAATTTTCTATATACCTATTTAAATTTCTTTTACACCCATTTACATTTTCTTTGCGCCTAATCCCCTTTTTCCCCATCTATCTATCTATCTATCATCTAAATTATCATTTCTCTTTTTTTCGTTTTTTTTTTTTTTTTTTTTTTTTTTTACTTTTG
>NC_061821.1:22404758-22409758 GCF_019202785.1 Penaeus chinensis | reverse complement strand
AAAAGTAGTAAAGGAGAGGGAAATCATGAAAATGAACAAAAAAGGAAAGATAAAGAGAAATTGAATGAGAATAGAAGATAATGAGAGCGAGAAAAAAATAAAAATAAAGAGAAAATGGAGGAGAATGACAGGGAAACGAAAAAAACGAAAAAGCGAGTAAGGCGAAGAGACAAGGGAGGTAAATTGAGGAAAACAAGTAATAAATAAGAGACGAAAGGCGCTGTTTATCTCTTTCAATCTCTTTCTCCTTCTTTACGTTTACCACAATTCTTCCGTTCTTCTTCCTTTCCCTCTTTTCCCCCTCTCCCCCTATTTTTCCATTTCCAATTCCTCTAATTCGTATTCAATCGTAACTAGTATTCGTAATATTTCTATCACCATCATGACCATTATAATTAACATCACCATCATGACTAATATCATAATCACAATTTTTATCTAACATTACTGTTACTATCATTACTCTCATTACAATAAAGATATTAATTTTCCCTATCCTACCTCACAGCTTTATCACCATCGCTCGTCAGAACTGTTATTGTTATTACCACAGTCATTACCATGACCATTATTTTTCAAATACCATGCTGACTGCTTCCATAAACTCTGGCTTTATCTTTGTGTCTTAAGGATTAACGTATTTTTTTTTTTTTTATTATCATCATTCCACTCTCATTTCTCATCTTTATCACGTCTTATTCGATTTTTACTTATCCAATGTCCTTTCTTTTCATATTAGAAAAATAAAATCTTTTTCACTCTATTTCCTCTACGACTTTCACCCATGCTCCCTTTCCCTTCCCTCTCCGGATACCCCTTACCCTTCCTCTTCCTTTGCCCCTTTCCCTACCCTCCCCTCTCCTCCCTTCCCCTTCTCTCCCCTCCCCCCCCCCTTCTCTCCTAATCTCTTATCTCCTCTCTCCCTCCCTCTCCTTCTGTTTTCTTCTCTTATCTTCTCTCCTTTTCCCTTCCCTCCCCTTTCCTTCCCTTCTCTCCCCCTACCCTTCCCTTCCACTCCCCTCCCCACCCCTCCCCTTTCTCCCCTCCCCTCTCCCCCCTTTCCCCCCTTCTCTCCCCTCTTCAACCCTGAGACCGACAATTACTTCCCCTTTACCGTAAAGTCTCAGTCGTGACACATAACACCGTCACGCAGCTGAGGCGGAGGCAGTTAGTGCTCCATTGGGAAGGAAGGGGAAAGGAAGAGAAGGGGAAGGGAGAGATGGGGAATGGGAGTCGGAGAGGGCGAGGGCGGGGAGAGAAGGGGAGGGAAAAGAAGAATGAGAGAGGAATTGGAAGAGAGGGAGCGAGAGGATGTGTGAGTGAGAGTGGGAGAGGGAGGAGGGATGGGAGAGGGCGAGGGGAAAAAAGAGAAGGAAAGTTGGAGAAGAGGAAGTAGGAGGTGAAGGAGAGATAGAGGGAGAGGGAAGGAGTGACTGGGGGGGGGGGGAGGAAAAGGAGTGACGGAAAGGGGGAGAAGAGGAAGTGACGGGGAGGAGGAGGAGTGGGGGAAGGAAGGAGAAAGAGGGAGGGAGGAACGGAGGGAAGTAATGAGAAATGAATGGTTGGAAGGATATGAGAGAGAAAGAGTGAGAGAGAGAGAGAGAGAGAGAGAGAGAGAGAGAGAGAGAGAGAGAGAGAGAGAGAGAGAGAGAGAGAGAGAGAGAGAGAGAGAGAGAGAAATAGAGAGAGAAATAGAGAGAGAAATATAAATAGAAATATAATTAGAAAAAGAAATAGAAAGAAAAGGAAAAGAAGAAAGCGAAAGTGAATAAGAAAGAGAAAGAGAGAGTGGACAAGACTTGACACGAAAGAGCGAAAGGCAGGCCGCTGAGAGTGAAAGCAAAAATAAAGAGAAAGAGAGAGCACACGAGAATCAACGCTTAAGAGTGAAAGGGAGGCAACTGAGAGTGAAAGCGAGGGGAAGTGACCTGGGCGAGGCTGAGGGGGCGGAATGCAGACTCTTGCCAAACTGCTGCAGCAAAGGCGCGTGGCGTGAACTCTACGGACCGACCGTGCCGCATTTCATTAACAAAATGTGTTTTTTGGGTTGTTTGACCTTCGGACCCTTAAAGGCGCGTGGACCCTAAAAAAATAGTTGACACTCATTATAATTGAAATTTCGTCAATAATCAAAAACAGAAAAGTAATGATGATATGGACTACAGTCAAAGCAAGATTGTGAATACAAATTAAAGGAAAGGCTTTAAAATATCATTTTACCCTTACATCAATAGCAAAAATGTAATATTCATATCATCAACTAAATTAAAACTAACTTGGCCAGCCTACAACATCTCTCTATCACAACAACTTCTAATGCACATATCTCACTTTCAATCCTAGACTAATGACCACAAATAAACATCAATTACCAATCTGCTCGCACCCTCCCCCCCCCCCCACAACCCACCTAATACGGACATTAAACAGCACACATGTTGTGGTGTTCAGTGTGTGTGAGTGAGTGATAGTGTGTGTGATTGTGAGAGAGAGAGAGAGAGAGAGAGAGAGAGAGAGAGAGAGAGAGAGAGAGAGAGAGAGAGAGAGAGAGAGAGAGAGAGAGAGAGAGAGAGAGAGAGAGAGAAAGAAAGAAAGAAAGAAAGAAAGAAAGAAAGAGAGAGAGAGAGAGAGAGAGAGAGAGAGAGAGAGAGAGAGAGAGAGAGAGAGAGAGAGAGAGAGAGAGTGTGTGTGTGTGTGTGTGTGTGTGTGTGTGTGTGTGTGTGTGTGTGTGTGTGCGTGCGTGTGCGTGTGCGTGTGCGTGTGCGTGCGTGTGCGTGTGCGTGTGCGTGTGCGTGTGCGTGTGCGCGCGGGTGTGTGTCTATATGTGTATCCGTAATAAAAGTGGCTTACACCCCTCCCCCGTAAGCTCCATCCCCTCCCCCCTACACCCCGTCCCCCCAGACTGCGGCTATAAATAGTCGCCGTGACATCCATCCTTCCCTGCCCCTTAACGGCATCACAACAGCGCCGGAGCTCGCTGACGTTCCGAATGAGCACCTCCCCCCCCCCCCCCCCCACTCTTTTCCACTGCCTGCTTCCTCTACTTCGCCCGTTTCTCCCTTCTTTCCTTTGTTTTGCTTTCTCTTTTCCTATTCTCCTTCTATCCTACTGCTTTCATTTACTTCTCTTGTTTTCCTTTTCCTCTCCTACTACTTATTCTATTTTCTCCTGCTCCCTCCTTCCTTTTTTTCTGTTTGTCCGTTTGTATTTTTTATTGCCTATTGCTTTTATCTTCTTCTCCTTCTGTTTTCCTTTTCCTATCCTGGCTTCCTCATTTTCTCCTCCTTCTTACCTTTTCCTTTCATTCTATTTCCTCCATATGTTCTCCATTTCTCCACTCCACGTTTATCCTTCTGTTCTTCCTTCTTCTGTTTCCCTACCTCTACGCCTTTCATCTTATATACGCCTTTTATCATACTCTTTCTGCGCGCGTACCGTGTGCTTCGGTCGATTGTGCAAGTCATGCATCTACGGACGTTTGCGTGCGTCTATGGCCCCCTCACTTCTCTCTCTCTCTTTCTCTCTCCTTCATATTGCAACACATAGAACAATTACACTGCCCTCAATACACGTACATACAAACGCACATACAAATACACACGAACATACACACATACAAACAAACACAAACACACACACCCCTTCAGCGCAAGCAAACGTAAACTCTTCCACTCCCCCCCCCGCTCCCTCTTACAAAAAAAAAAAACTCTTTCCCCTCTCTCTCTCTCTCTCACTCACTCACTCACTCTCTCCCCTCACCCAAGGATGCTCGTATCACCATGGCAACGACTGCAGGCTTTGTATCCCCCTCGCATCCAGAAGACACCCACGCTTGCTTCGTCTGCACTTGTTGCCCGGTTCAGGAAATGAGGAAGAGAGGCCAAGAGGGAGGGAGTAAGGGAGGGAGGGAGGGAGGGAGGGAGGGAGGGAGGGAGTGAGGGAGAGAGGGAGTGAGGGAGAGAGGGTGGGAGTAAGTGAGTGAGGGAGGGAGTGAGGGAGTGAGGGAGAGAGGCCAAGAGGGAGGGAGTGAGGGAGAGAGGCCAAGAGGGAGGGAGTGAAGAGAGAGGATGGGAGGGAGTGAATGAGGGAGAGAGGGTGGGAGGGAGGGAGGGAGGGAAGGATGGAGGGAAGGAGTGAGTGAGTGAGGGAGAGAGAGTGGGAGGGAGTGATTGGGGGAATGAGGGAGGGAGGAAAGGAGGGAGGGATAGTGAGAGGAAGGAAAGGAGGGAGGGAAGAATAGGCAGGGGATGGGGGATAGAGAGGAATGATGGCAGGAAGGGATGAAGGGAGAAGAGGAGGAAGGGAGAAGAGGAGGCAGGGAGGGGAAAACAATGGAACAGTAGTTTTGTATGACCATCAAACAGGCTGAAAAAGAGGAAGAGAGGGAGGGAAGTTGAGAAAGAGAGAGCGAAAGATAGAGAAAGCGAGGCACGGAACGGGGGGGGGGGGGGGGATAAAGGAAAGGGGAAAAGCAGACGAAATCATGAGACCAATAAACAAAGACAGAGGAAGACAAATTGAGAAGGAAAACAAAAGAGAGAGAGAGAGAGAGAGAGAGAGAGAGAGAGAGAGAGAGAGAGAGAGAGAGAGAGAGAGAGAGAGAGAGAGAGAGAGAGAGAGAGAGAGAGAGAGAGAGAGAGAGAGAGAGAGAGAGAGAGAGAGAGAGAGAGCGAGAGAGAGAGAGAGAGAGAGAGAGAGAGAGAGAGAGAGAGAGAGAGAGAGAGAGAGAGAGAGAGAGAGAGAGAGAGAGAGAGAGAGAGAGAGAGAGAGAGAGGCAGACAGACAGTCATTCAGACAGACTAACTAACAAACAGAAAACAAGCGAGAGAGAAAGAAATATGAATAAATAAGAAAAGTAACCAGAGAAAACAGACAAAAGCAACAAACAACACAGCTTAATAACCACGGTATTCGGGGAAGCTGGAAGTATTTGGAAACCATCTCTGGCCGCGCGTGGGCGTTCATCAGGAGGGGAACGTGGGCTGTCGAAATAACCAAAA
>NC_061821.1:22377258-22387258 GCF_019202785.1 Penaeus chinensis | reverse complement strand
AAGAAAGTGAGAGAGAAGAGAAGAAGAGTGCAGAGTCGAGAGGGAGAGAGTGGAGGAGATGAAGAGCCGCGTGAGTGACGACGCGATTGAGAGAGTGAAATGGTAGACGAGACGAGGGAGTGAGACGATGAGACGGGAGACGGCGGGGGAAGACGCGGTGAGTGACGAGATAGAGATGAGGGAGAGGAGGGGATGAGAGGAGAGAGAGAGAGAGATGTGGGAGACGAGAGGGAGACAACGAGAGAGGGGGTGAGAGAGAGAGAGTGAGAGAAAAGAGGAAAGAGAGATAGAGAGAGAGTGAGTGACCGACGAGAGAGAGAGAGTGAAGAGGAGAGTGAGAGAGAGAGGAAGAGAGGAGAGGAAGAGAGAAGAAGAGAGAGAGATGAGAGTTTGAGATCGAGGGGAGGGAGTTGATGTAGGAGTGAGAGGTGTGACGTGTGGCGAGAGAGATGTGTCGGACGAGAGAGGGGGAGATGACGGTGAGGAGGTTGCTGGGAGAGGGGTTTTGAGGTGGAGATGGAGTGAGAGGCGAGGTGAGACGAGAGAGAGAGTAGAGAGTGATGAGCGCATTGAAGAGAGCGAGGAGGAGGGATGAGCTTGGATGAGAGAGAGAGGGTCGACTGATGAGAGGACGTGATATGAGAGAGAGGAGAGGACGAGAGACAGGAGATGAGGAGAGAGAGGAGAGGGTGAGAGTTATGAAGCGGACGGGAGAGAGACGTTGTGATGGTCGTGAGAGAGATGTGAGGAGGAGGAGATGTGAGATAGATGTGGGGATGACGGGTAGAGGGGTGAGAGTGGGGTGAGGATCGGAGGGGTTGAGTTGTATCGAGGGAGGGGGAGAGAGATGTCTGGAGTGAGGAGTGAGGGAGTAAAGAGAGCGAGAGGAGAGGAGAGTATGGAGGGAGGAGATGGTGCGAAGGGGAGAGTGTGAGATGAGAGATGCGTTCTTTGAGATGAGAGAGGATGCGTAAGTGGTGGATGGAGGTTCGAGGATTCGATGTGTGGAGATGATGGTATGCTTAGTGGATCGCTGATTGTGGGAATGAAGGGACTGTGATGATTTGAGATTGAGGCTGATTAGACGAGAGGGTAGGGTGAGTTTGGAGATTTGTGGACGAGCGTTTGTGAGAGATAGAGATGTTGGGGTTTTTGTAGGTATAGGAGTAGAGATGAAGACTTTTCGGAGGTTTGAGTGAGGGAGGATGTGAGAGACCGTGATGAGAGTGAGAGTGCGAGAGAGATGCTGGATGGGGTTGAGTGAAGAGACGATAAGTGAGGTTGTGGAGGAGCTGAGAGGTTGCGGAGTAGTAGGAGAAGGGGATTGTTGAGAGTTCTCTAGGAGAGTGTAGAAGATCAGAAGTGGGTTGAGTGCTGAGAGGGAGAGATGACTGAGGATTGAGAGACGAGGGAGGGGGAGGCTTGGGGTTGTGAGGCGCGATATCAGACGGGAGACTGCGACTTGGTTGAGGATGGGAGGAAGATTGGGATGATTGAGGGTGGATGAGTCGAGAGTGAGAAGGAGACGAGAGGAGTTGAGATGTAGGTGGGGATTAGAGTTGGGGATGGTACGGCTGAGTGGATGACGATGTTTGGATGATGGGGAACGACGAGTGAGATTTGGGATGTGATAATGGAGAACGATGATGTGATGAAAGAGTGTCGAGGTGGAGAGAGGAGGAAGGAAGTGGTGAGAAGGAGAGTGAGGAGAGGTTTGCGTGAGCAGAGGGAGAGGTCAGATGCCGAGATTATGTTGGGGAGTGATGAGGAGAGCGAGAGCGGAGATGAGGTGAGAGAGAGAGGTGGGAGTGAGAGATGGATGAGTAGAGAGTAGAGATAAGACTGTTTGGAAGAGTTGGAGAGAGAGATTGGGATGAGATGAAAGACGAGAGAGGTGAGTGAGATTTGAGTAGGGAAGAGTGAGGGAGGAGAGAGAGTGGAGTGGAATTGAGAGGGCGGATCAGACGCTTGAAGGAGTGGGAGAGGTGATGTGGAAGAGAGAGAGAGAGGAGGAGGATGAGTAGAGCGAGGAGGAGGAGTGTAGGAGTGAGAGACGAGTACGATGGAGAGAGGAGAGAGTTTGATTATGTGAAGGATGACGTGAAGGAGTCGAGGGAGGAAGAGCGAGGTGAGAGATTGTTGGAGAGTGGTATTGAGGGATTGAACGTGTAGGGTGTGCGTTGGAGAGAGGGTGTGGAGGGGTGGATGGGGACTGTGGTTCAGAGTGAAGTGTGGAGAGGAGAGTTGAGGAGAAGAGAGGAGTAGATGGAGGAGTGTGGAAGGACTAGAGACTGATGGGTGCGTTTTGAGTGGAAGAGGGGGGAGAGATGTCGCTGAAGAGGATGGTAAGAGGAGGAGTGGGGAGCAGGAGGGAGAGTGGATTGTTACAGGGATTTGAGAGAGGAGGAGAGGCGATGTTTGAGTTCGAGCTGGATTGGAGGGAGAGTTTTGAGCAGGGAGTTTGGTGATGGTGAGGGGGAGGAGGGAGAGTCGATGGAGGAGGAAGCTGAAGTGAGAGTAGGGACGAGAGAGTGTGAGGCGGGAGAGATAAGGAGAGTGAGTCGAGGTGATAGGGAAGAAGAGAGTGGATGTAAGGAGAGTTGTGAGTTGAGAAGAGAAGAGAGGACAGTGAGGATTGACGAGTGAAGAGGTGGGTAGGTTATGAGAGATGGCAAGTGAGGAGTGAGAGATGACGAGAAAGGGGAGATAGTCGTGAGTGGGTGAGAGTAATGAGATGAGATGAGGGGTGGTGTTCGACGAGTAGAGGATGTCGGTATGGAAGTGATGTCGGATTCGAGAGATGGGATGAGAGCCTGAGGAAGGAGTAGAGACGATTGATAAGACTGTTTGGAGATGGTGTGTGATTGAGCGTTGGTGTGAGTGTGCGGATAGAGGGTGGGGGGTTTGAGGGAGTGTGATGAGGATAGGTGGAGGATGATATGTGAGGGAGGGAGTGGAGTGAGGAGATGAGATTTTGGGAGTGGCGGATGGGTATTGCGATATAGGAGGGAGAGTGAGACTGAGGTTTGATGAGTGAGTGATGGTACCGACATGGAGTGGGATGAGGAGAGATGAGTGGGGAGTGGATGGCGAGGCGGAGGGGGGGAGAGGGGACGATTGTGAGGTGAGTGAGACGAGAGAAGCGACTGTGATGGAAGGATATGAGTTGATGGAGTGAGAGGTTGAGAGAAGAGTAGGCTGAGGGTTTGCGGTTGGAGGAGTGAGTTGGGGGTGACGATCTGAGTAACTGAGGGTGAGTACGATGGTGACGATTTTGACGAGCAGGTGACGGATTCTTTTCTTTTGTCGAGAGAGCGGAGGAAGGGTTATCGCGTGGAGGTGAGTGAGAGGTGAGAGAGCTTTGATGTGAGGAGTTGGTGGGATTGGAGTTGTAGTGTGTGGAAGAAGATCGAGAGGGTGGAGGAGTAGAGTGTGAGATGGTGGACGGTGTGGAGAGGATTAGAGGAAGAAGAGAGGATGATGGGAGGGAGGAGAAGAAGAGAGGGAGAGAGATTGAGGTCGGATGGGAATTGAGGAGGAGAGAGATGGATACGATTGATGGGAGGGAGAGGGGTTTGAGGAGGGATAGAGAGATGGATTGGACTCGTAGATGAAGAGTGGTGGCGAGAGAGGAGGATTATCGGGGATGAGACGTGAGTAAGAGAGTGGATGAAGACGTGAGAGGAGACGAGATATGGGAGATTGGAGATTGACGGTTAAGAGAAGATCAAGTGAGAGCGAGAGAATGATCGGAGGAGTGGAGATGAGAGGCGTTTGAGAGAGTGATGGGAGTCAGAGATGGGAGGGGAGGAGGTGGGAGAGTCAGGAGGTAATGGAGTGGGGAGAGGCGTTTGATGAGGATGTGAGAGATATTGAGAGACTTGAGAGAGAGTGTTGTGTCGGGGAGGACGAGAATCGATGAGGAGGGGGCGAGAGAGGTGATTCTTAGAGAGGAGAGAGGACAGACGAGAGATCGGGAGAGGGGTTGGATGGATGGGAGGAAGACGAGGGGGAGTCGATTTGTGAAGAAGTGATGAGGAGAGGGAGGGAGGATGAGTCGATGTGGTTTTTAGGATGGTGGAGATGCAGGAGAGGTCGATCCTACGAGTTAGTACGACAGTAGGAAGAAAGAAGGGAGGATGAGGAGAGTATGAGGATAGTGAGGATTTGGTGAGGGCGAGGGATACGGAGTTGATGAGAGGAGTGAGAGGAGGAAAGAGAGAGAGAGGAGAGTAGAGCGAGAGAGTCGAGCGGCGATGTGGGGGGATGAGGATGGAAGGGGATGTGAAGGAGGGGTATGGGTCGGATATGAGCTGCGATAGTGACTGGAATGAGGATGATTTCGCGGGAGGGAGGAGAGGAGACAGGAGATCCGTTTTGAGGCGTATTGGATTACGTGAGAGACGAGGGGTGTTGATGGACACTTAGGAATCGAGGGGTTGATGAGGGCGAACGAGATGAGAGGAGGGAGAGATGAGAGAGGAGTTTTGGTGTTGGGACGTAGAA
Organism: Penaeus chinensis; assembly: GCF_019202785.1. Lineage (NCBI taxonomy): Eukaryota > Metazoa > Arthropoda > Malacostraca > Decapoda > Penaeidae > Penaeus > Penaeus chinensis. The sequence goes on along the minus strand of NC_061821.1, from coordinate 22,382,752 downwards.
GTAGATGGGTAGGAGTATGCGGATTGAGTGGAGATGAGGAGATGGGTGGAGACTAAGAGTTGGGGAGGAAGATAAAGAAAATGAAGAATAAAGAAAGAAAAGCGTGAAGAAAAGGGTGAAGCTTCTCCATCTCTCTCCTTCTCTCTGTCCTTCGCCCTTCCCACCCTCCTGTCTGCCAGCCGTCTGTCAGTCTGTCAGTCTCCGCTTCTCTTTCACCCCCCCCCCCTTTCATTCCCTCTCTATCATCAATCTTCTCCTCACAGCAAATCTACAAGTAAAGACTCCTAACTCCTTCTCATTCCTCCTCTTCCCCCCTCGTTCCCTCCTCTTTCCCCGTCCTTTCCTTCTTCCTTTCTTCCTTCCCCCCCTCCTTCCCTCCCCCCCGCCCTCCTTTTCCCTACCCCACCTCCTTCCCTTCCTCCCGCCCCCCCTTCTCCCCCCCCCGGCCCTCCCTCTTCCCCCCGCCCCCCTCTTCCCCCCCCGCCCTCCTTCCCCTCCCACTTTCTTTCATCCGGCGTCAATTCGTCTTGAAACTTTTTTTTTTTTCGCAGGTTTACCGGGGAAAAAGAGAAGAAGCAAAGGGGGAGAGGGTTATGGAGGAGTAGCAATGGGAGGGGAGAGAGGAAAAGGGTGGTGTGTGTGTGTGTGTGTGTGTGTGTGTGTGTGTGGGGTTTGATGTGTGTGTGTTGTGTGTGTGTGTGTTTTTGTGATGTGTGTGTGTGTGTTTGTGTGTGTGTGGTTTTGTGTATGTGTGTGTGTTTGTTTGTGTGTGTGTTTGTGTGTATGTGTGTGTGTGTGTTGTGTGTGTGTGGGTTTTTTGTGTGTGTATCAAGGAATATAATTAAAAAGATTTTACACACCCTACATACACCAATACAAACAAAAAAAACACTTTGTATGCAGACATGAAAATGCTACTTATCAACCACAACAACTATCATTAACATGCAACATCCCCACTAAAACACGTACCATATGCCCTTCACCTCCAACACCCCCTTCCCTTACGACCACACCCCTTACGGACCCCACTCCCCTTCTTTTTCTCCTTATGAACTTATTCACACAAACACTTACATAGCCATGCAACACCCTTTTCCTTCCACCCCCCAACCCGATGCAACCAACCCCTCCCTTCTCTTCCCACCTCACCCATACATTCCCCTCCCCTCCATCTGCCTCTCTTCTTTCCTTCCTACCATCCAAACTTCCCCCCCTCACCGCCCTTTCCCTTCCCTCCTCCCCCTCCCCTCCCCCCTTCTTTTTTTCCTTTAAAATTTAAGCTCCAATTTTTTCTTTCCCCCCTTATAATTCCCTTTTTCTTTTCTCCCTTATAATTCCCGATCTTCCTTCCTTCTCTAGGTGAAATTTCTCTTTAATAGTATTTCTTCCTGGTCTCCGCTCCCAACAGGGGGGGAAATTTAAAGGGTTTTGTAAATGTCTTTTGTATTCAGATTTCCAATATTGGTGGTAACTTTTCGTATAAAACTGTCATTTCCTTCCAATTCCTCCGTTTTTTTTCCTTAACCCTTCCCACACTGCCTTTTCACATCCTAGTTAAGCTTCCTAGGGTGATCCTTCCTTCCTTCCTTCCTTCCTTCCTTCCTTCCTTCCTTCTTCCTTCCTTCCTTTCCTTCCTTTCCTTCCTTTCCTTCCTTTCCTTCCTTCCTTCCTTCCTTCCTTTCCTTCCTTCCTTTCTTTCCTTTCCTTCCTTCCTTTCCTTTCTTTCCTTCCTTCCTTCCTTCCTTCCTTCCTTCCTTCCTTCCTTCCTTCCTTCCTTTCCTTCCTTCCCTCCGCTCCATGAAATTCTTTCTTTTCGTCCTGCTCCCCACCAATACCCTGATTATCTCTTTCCCTACCTCCTCTATGCCCGTTCTCCTTTTCCTCCTTCCCCCCCTTATACGATCCCTCCCTCCCTTCCTCTCCTTCTCTTTCCCTGCCTCTCATGTCAATCCTTATTCCACATCTTCCCCCTTCATCCCCCCCCACACAACCTCCCCTGTCCCCCTCCCCTCCCCCACCCGATATAACCCCTCCCTTCTTCCCCCACCTCACCCATACAATCCCCTCCCCCCTCCCCCCTCCCCCTCCCCCTTTCCGATTTCAAGGCCAAGCCAAGAAGTTCCTCGTCATACAACTCTTCGATACCACGAGGGGAAAAAAAAAAAAAAAAAAAAAAAAAAAAAGAAACAACAAAACACTCTTACTCAACCGGCAAAGTCTTTAACCTTTTAAGGTCCTTTACCCTCACCCCTTCGTACCCCCCTCTCTCCCCCTCACCCCCCCACTCCCCTTCATAGCTTCCTTCGCTACCCTCTTCCTCTACGTGCTCCCCCCTATTACCCAATCCTTATCCCCCTCCTCCTTACTAGGCACCCCCCCTTCAATCTCACTTCCCCCCCTTATACATCCTCCCCCTCCCCCTCCTCTCGCAATTCCCCCTAAATCCCCCTAACTCCTCCTTAACCTCCCCCTCGTCTCCCCCTCACCCCCTCCCTTAAATTCCTATGTGAACCACCCTCCACATTAGCAATCCCCTTTAAATTTCAAACTTCCCTTTCCTCCATCCCCTTCCCCTTCCCCCCTCCTGTATCCTTACTCTACCCCCTCCCCCCTTCTCCCTCTCCCTTCCCTCTCCTCTACTCCCTCCCTCCTTACCCCCTCCTCTACTCCCTCTCCCTTCCCTCTCCTCTACTCCCTCCCCCCCTTCCCTCTCCTCTACTCCCTCCCCCCTTACCCCCTCTACTCCCTCTCCCTTTCCCCTCCTCTACTCCCTCTCCCTTCCCTCTCCTCTACTCCCTCCCCCCCCTTCCCTCTCCTCTACTCCCTCCCCCCCTTACCCCCTCCTCTACGCCCTCCCCTTACCCCCTCCTCTACCTCCTTCCCCCTCCTCTACCTCCCCCATCACTTCTTCCTCACCTCGCTCGTTCTCTTCACAGTCATGACTCCTCCCGCCCGTTAGGCTGTCAGTCAAATACTCCCAAAATCACCACCGGAGCCACGGACGCGCCAGTCGCCTAATCAATCAACCAGTCACTCGAGTCAAGCCGGCTAATCAAGCCACCAATCAGCCGGTCATCAAGCCAAATCAAGCCAAAGCAAGTCAAATCAAGAAGGACGATTCTAAACACCCGAGCGACCACGTTGGAGCTTGAGAATTCGACGAAAAAAAGGTGAAGAAAGAGGGGAATAATGCCAACGAAAGAAACAGGAAGAAAAGCGAAAAATAGGCAGCATAGGAAAAAGTAAAGAATTGGCGGATGAGAGGAAGTGAAGCGAAGATAAAAAATAAAATAAAAAGAAGTTAAAATTTAACAAAAGAGAAGAAAAAGAAAAGGACAAAACACCACACAAAAATAAGAACAATAACTACAAAAAAAAAGCGAATCGGAGAGCAAAGAAAAAAAAAACGAAAAAAAAGAATCCCCAAAAGAGAGAAAGACACAAAAGGAAGAAGAAAAAAACAACAACAACAAGTCCTTAGAAATAAGAACAACAGTACTTAAACAAAAGAACAAAGGCGATAAAAAGAGAGAGCAAGCAAACCCTTCACCAAAAAGGCGTCACCAAGTCTAGCCGTCTGAAGTGCCGAGCCTGAAATTATTACTGCATGACAGACTGACCTGCTGACGACATGCGCATGGCAATTTCCTCAGTCCCTAAATATCTTCCGCGGGCGTACGCACATGTGGCATGTATTCCTGTGGCATGGTCTGTATAAGTGCCATTCATTGTATCCCTGTGGCATGTACTATATCGATGTGACATGGTCTGTATAAGCGGCATGTGCTGTATCCCTGTGACATGGTCTGTACAAGTGGCATGTACCGTACCCCTGTGTCACGGCCCATATCAGCGCCAAGTCCTGTATATCTGCCATGCACTATACCTTTGCCAAGTAGTACATCTCCCTGTCGCATATACTGTATCTTGTACTCCCTCCGGCATGCACTGGACCTCCCCACGGCACACACAGAATCTCTGACATGTACAATACCTGTCTTTCTTCTGAATCTGCGACACGACCAATGTCCCTCGAGGCATTTACACTGTCCCTGCATCTCCTTAACACCCTCTAACACTCTATTCCATGCAATTCTTTAGTTCCTCCATGCATTACATCTCCACCTACACGCACCTCTCTATATTTACTGTGTGCGAAGGCGACGCGAGCGAGAGTCATTAAGGGACGCAGCTTGCCCACCGCCTCTCTCTCCACGGGGATGGGAGGGGTGTCCACGGCCGCCGCACGGGGACTTCTCGGAAGACGTCGAAGGGGCAAGGTCGAGAAGCATGAGGTGGGGGTGTGGGGAGGATGGGGAGGTGGGGATGGGGGGGGGGGAGGAGGAGGAGGAGGAGGAGGAGGAGGAGGAGGAGGAGGAGGAGGAGGAGGAGGAGGAGGAGGAGGAGGAGGAGGAGGAGGAGGAGGAGGAGGAGGCAGGAGGAGGAGGAGGAGAAAGATGAGGAGGAGGAGGAGGAGGAAAAAGAGGAGGAGAAAGAGGAGGAGGAGGAGGAGGAGGAGGAGGAGGAGGAGGAGAGGAGGAGGAAGAGGAGGAGGAGAAGGAGGAGGAAAAGCAGGAGGAGGAGGAAAAGCAGAAAGAGGAGAAGGAGAAGGAAGAGGAGGAAAAGCAGGAAGAGGAGGAGGAGGAGAAAGAGGAGGAGGAAGAGAAAGAGGAGGAGGAGGGGGGGGGAGGAAGAGCAGGAGAAGAAAGAGGAGGAGGGTGAAAAAGACGACAAATGCAGAGGAGGAAAAGGATAACAAAGATGAAAAGGAGGGTAAACGAAGTAGAGAGTGGACGAAGAAAAACAAAATACGAAAAGAAGAAGGAAAAAAGAAGATAAAAAAGGAAACGACGAAGCCAGAACATCCTAAGCCCCGCCCCCAAAACGTAAAAAAATCGGCGCCATCATGCATCAATACCCTTAGACGTGTAACAACCCATGACACTAAAATATAACTCGACAAGAGGTCTTTCAAAACCGCAGAAGAGAGAGAGAGAAAAAAAAGAACATACATGTGTTTCTATTTCATTATCATTATATTTTTTGTGTGTTTTAGATCTCTGTCTCTGTCTCTGTCTTTGTCTCTCTCTTTCTCTTTCTCTCTCTCTCTCTCTCTCTCTCTCTCTCTCTCTCTCTCTCTCTCTCTCTCTCTCTCTCTCTCTCTCTCTCTCTCTCTCTCTCTCTCTCTCTCTCTCTCTCTCTCTCTCTCTCTCTCTCTCTCTCTCTCTCTCTCTTTCTCTTTCTTCCTTTTTTTCCCTCCCCAAACTTTCTCCCTTTCCTTCCTCCCTCTCTCCCTCTCTTTCCCTCGGCCCTCCCTTTCTCTCTTTCCCTCCCCAAGCTCTCCCACTCTTTATTTCCTCCTCCTCTTTCCTCTCCCCCCCCCCCCCCGCTCTGAACTCCACGCGAAATCAGAGCAAGAAACGCACGCGGTGAACACCTATGAACATCTAACGCCTAACCATTTCCAGCCTCGTAAATACTGAACAGATCT
>NC_061821.1:22369758-22372258 GCF_019202785.1 Penaeus chinensis | reverse complement strand
ATATCTATCTCCCTCTTATTATCTATCTCCCTCTCCCTTATCTTTTCCCCTTTCTTATCTATCTTTGCTACTCACTCCACCCTTCTCTCACTTACTCACTCATTCTCTCACTATCATTTCTCCCCTAAACCTTACTCATCATTCCCCTCACTCTCTCTCTCACCCATTCACTCATCTCCCATATCTGCCTGTCATCTCTAGTTCCGGTATCTCATCTCTCGTCTCCCATTTCTTATTTCTCCTATCCCCTTTATCTAGTCTCTATTTTTACCTCGGTCTACCTCCACCTCTACCTTCCTCTATTTCTATCTTTATTTTTCTATTTCTCCCAGTCTTCTCCTGCTTCTCACCCTCTCTTCAATTTCTCCTCTCCTCGTTTTGAACAACAATAATATTAATAATTATAATTACTATCATTATCATTACAAAAATAAAAACAAAACCAATAACAACAACAATGGCAATACTAAAAATTATCATTACTATTATTATTTTCATTACAAAAACAATAACGCTAACAATGACAATAATCACAATAACAGTAATAATGATAATGATGATGATGATGATGATGATGATGATGATGATGATGATGATGATGATAATATTATTACTACTAATAATAATAATAATAATTATTAATTATAATAGCAATAATAATAATAATAATAATAATAATAATAATAATAATAATAATAATAATAATGATAAAAATGACAAAACCAAAAACAACAACAATAACAACTAAAATCATGATGATGATAATACTAATATCATTAGTAAACAAAACAACATCAATATTTTCTCAAGATCAAGACTACCGTAAAAAGAAATCTGTTAAGACCGCAAAAACAGGCCCCACCACCAACAAAAACAAAGCAACAAAACAAACACAAAATAATAATGCAACAAAAACACAAGCCCAACCCAACGCACTATACCTTCCTAATCCCCCCCCACCCCCCACCCCATGATTCCCCCAACGCACTTCTCCTTCTCCATCCTACCTCCCTCCTCCCTCCCTCCTCCCTCCTCCCTCCTCCTTCCACCTTCCTCCATCCACCCTCTGTCACCTTTGCAAGAATGACCCACAGTTCACAAACGGCAAGGTACATGCATGATACAGTGCAAGATACGCGCTAGATTCATGCAAGATTCATGCATGACTCCCCTGTCATCGTCCCCTCTCCTTACGCATTTCCCTCCTCCTTGCAACATTTGCGTGTGGGTCCGACTGTGGATTTGATGGTTTTTAAGGTCAATTCACCGTCAGCGGACAGTCGTTTCGGGAGCTGGGGACCTGCCGTTCCGCTAATGCATCGTGGATATATAGGATGTGCGCGCACGCACGCACGCACGCACGCACGCACACACACACACACACATGCACGCACACAGACACACACACACACACGCACACACACACACATACACACACACACACACACACACACACACACACATATGCACGCACATGCACACACACACACACACACACACACACACACACACACACACACACACCACACACACACACACCACAAACGAATGCACGACACAGACACACACACCAAAAAGTACACACATTACACAGGCGCACACACACACACCACCAGTTTCGAAATTTATACACTTTATTATTTTTAAATTATTTTAATGGATATTTTATATATATATATTTTTATATTATTATTTACAAAACACCTTAAACACACAAAACACACACACACAAAAATAACAAAAACACACTCTCTCCTCCCACCCCTTTTCTCTCTCTTCTCTCCCTTTTCTCTCTCCTCTCTCTCTCTCTCTCTCCTCTCTCCTTCTCTCTCTTCTCTTTCTCTCTTCTCTCTCCTCTCTCTCTCTCGCTCGCTCTTTACGCGTAGATGCGGGCAATCAAATGCATAAACACACCCACAGAGAAACGCACACCCAGGCACATACACACAAAAACAATGCGCGCACACATAACACGCAGTACATCTTAACTCGACCCAGGCTGACTAACCTAACGCAAACACAGGCATCCAATACACACCCACAAGCACAACCACAAAACCCGGAAGACACCCACATCCAAAAAGACAACCGCAAGGCAACCGCAACAAATATTAGGGACAACATAAAAACCGCAGGATAACCGCAGGATAACCGCAACAACCGAAATACAACAAACAACCGCAACACCTGAAAGGCAATCCAAAGACAACCGCAACAAATTAAGAGACAGCTAAAAACCGCAAAACACCCACAACTAAAATACAACCAACCCACAACCACAACCAAAATGACCACCAAAAACCCCAAAAACCCAAAACCCAAAACCACAACCAAAATGACCATTCAAAAACAACAATCATCCCCAAACCACCAGCACAAGGACCACCCAAAGACAACCACAACCAAAATACAACCAACCCACAACCACAACCAAAATGACCACCCAAAAACAACCACAACCAAACCACAACACAACCAAAATGACCATTCAAAAACAACA
>NC_061821.1:22351088-22369658 GCF_019202785.1 Penaeus chinensis | reverse complement strand
GAAGGGGATGAGAGGAGGTAGGAAGGGGGCAGGAGAGAAAGGAGGGGGAAGAAAGGAGGGGGAAGAAAGGAGGGGGAAGAAAGGAGGGGGAAGAAAGGAGAGGGAAGGGGTAAGGAGTTGGGGGAGAGGGAATGAGGAGGAAGAAGAAAGGGGAGGAGAAGAGGAAAGAGAGAAGGAGCGGAAAGGAGAGGGAGAAAAGGAGTAAGGGAATGAGAAGCGGGAGGAGGGGGGGAGAGGAAGGATGAGGAAGAAAAAGTGAAAGGGTATGGAAGGGAAGAAAATTATGGATCTGAGAGGAAAAGTGTAGACAAGGAGAAGGATGAACTATTAAAAGCACAATAAAAAAATACATATCGTTATTAATAGTGCACAAGAATAAAAGTAATAATAATAACCCCAACACTGCTGATAATAACATCATAACAACATTCCTACAACAACCGGTACTACCACACGACGAAGAAAAAATAAATATTCCAAAAAATGACTGACAACTGAAACCACCGCCACCACCGCCACCACAACCACTACCTCCACCACCACCACCACCAACACCACCACACCACACTGACAACACTAATTACAGTCCCCTTATCACCCACCAGACACAGATAATCCCTCCACCCCCCCTACCATTCCCTTATCACCGGCCATCATTATCGTCCCGCGGATATTGTGAAACCCCTAATAGAAGCCTGGTCGCGGTGGGAGACCGAGATAAAGGGAATATTATCGCCAAATCTACATTTAACTTAAAACCAAAATGTAAAGAGTTTTTGGCGTTTAACTGAGAGGAGTTTTTTTTTCTTTTTTTTTTTTTGAAGAGAGAGAGAGAGAAAAATAAAGGGAAGAAAATAGAAAAAAAAGGAATTAAAAGGGGGAGAGACAAAAATGTAAAGAGTTTTTGGCGTTTACTGACAGAGGAGTTTTTTGAAGAAAAATAAAAAGGCAAGGGAAGAAAATAGAAAAAAACAAAAGAATTAAAGAGAAAGAGACAAAAATACTAGAATCATAGTATCATCAAATTAACATTTTGTTTTACTTATTAACCCAAAGGATAACGAGATTTTTGCTGTTTACTGGAGGGGTCTTTGAAGATAAAAAAAAAAGGTAAGAAAAAAAGTAATAAAGGAGAGAAAAGTGAAAAGGAAAAGAAAAGAAGAGAATATTATCGCAGATCAACATTTCGTTATGCTTATTAACCTCCATATATAAAGATTTTTTTGGCGCTTACTAAAGGGATCTTTGAAGAATAAAATAAGAAACATAAAAAAAAAAAAAAGGGAAAAGGAGAAAAATATTATCCTCATTATCTATATCTATAAACCAACAATTCGCGATGCTTATTAATCCCAAAGGTAAAAGAGATTTTTAGCTTTTACTGGGAGGGTCTTTGAAGACAAAAGGGAGGGAAAAAAAAGAAAATGAGAGAAAAATAATATCATGTATATCAGCAAATCTCGTGACGCTAATAACCCCGAAAATAAAGCAGTTCTCGACATTTATATAAACAAAAAACAAAAAAACAAAAAAGCTAAACCAGACGCAGAGTTAATCTCCACTTAAAAGAAAAGCAAACAATGAAAGGGAAAACGAAAGGAAAAAAAAAAAAAAAAAAAAAAAAAAACTAATAACATTATACAAGGCTTACTTACGTAAAGAAGTTAATTACCACTTACTTTCTTTGGGTCGAAAAAAAAAAAAAGAAAGAAAGAAAAAAAAAAAGATTGTACATTCGTTATAACTTTTTTTTTTTTTTATATCTTCAAAGAGAAGCTGTGTTCCTAATTCCCGTTTCGTGCGGTAATTTCGCCGAATTCTCGATGCACAAATTACAAGCGTTATGGCTGGTAATAAAAAAGGTACTTAAATGAATGCCGGCTAATTATACCGTACATTGAGTCAATACCCTCACCTGTTTTTTTCGACAGTTCAGTTTCAAAATATTCACAGTAAGATGAATAGATACAGAGTATACATTAGCTTTGCATTAAGTTATGTCTAAAAAAAAAAAAAAAAAAAAAAAAAAAAAAAAAAAAAAAAAAAAAAGAGAGTGAAAAACGACACATTTTTCTAGATTCTGAAGATTTCTTTTCATAAATTGCCCAGAAGTTCAGAGGTTCATTTGCTGCGGGTCACTCTGTTTCTGACACGGCTGGAGTCAGGGTAATTATCCGTTACATACGTTTACTCTCCACAACATAGCATTTACAAGAACGGAGACACTCTCTAACACAAACACACACGCGCGCGCGCGCGCACACACACACACACACACAAAGACAGACAGACAGACAGACAGACACACACGCACACACACACTCTCACACACACACACACACAAACACACACTCACACACACTCACTTACTCACACACAAAAACTCTCTCTCTCTCTCTCTCTCTCTCTCTCTCTCTCTCTCTCTCTCTCTCTCTCTCTCTCTCTCTCTCTCTCTCTCTCTCTCTCTAACACGACTTCCTCAGTATTAATCAAATCACAAAGCAAGGTTAACGGCCGACTCATCACATTTTCATCACCACAATACACTTAACCTTCATTAAAAAATTATACAAATACCCTAAGAGCGAAACAAACTGGCTGGCCGGAAAAGATTCAGAATTCCCTAAGCTCATAATGGTCTCTGCAACAACAAACAACAACAGCAACAAAACAGAATTGCAGGTTATTGCAGCGCACTTTGTTTCGTCACTGAGCTTTATAGAATAAGGGTAATTGTTTTGACGAGAGCTCTGTTTTCCCTTTTTTTTTTTTTAATATTATTATTACACATTATGTAAAGTGGTTCAACCCATTCACGGACAAACGCCGCCGTTGTTACCACGCTCATCCACCTCTTTTGCACAACTTGCCCCTTCGTGATCAAAATAAAGACAACTCTCTCAAGAAAAATAGAGTACCAAGAGGCAACCCTAAGAAGCGCAACTCAATCCCACCAAACGCCAGAAGGGCGAGGCAGTAAGCGGCGATAAAGTCTACGGACCACAACCCACTTTTAAGTAAAGATTTCTCCGCCGGTCGACATATTGACGTAACCAGTTTCCCCGGTGAGAACATAACCTCTCCAACGCTGAAGCTAATGGGAAAGGCATCATTAATGCTCAAATTAGTCGTAGAAAAAAAATCATATCTTCTGAAAAATTATCACAATCGTTTTCCACATTTTCCACACTACAACCTATGATGCCCGCCTTAATCCTCATGTACATAAAACCGATATCTAATCAAATTATGACAATAAGGACGACAACAGAAGCCTCCAACTCGATATAAACAAGATCCAATCATCATTAAGGGGAAGCGAGAACCACTCCGGCATAGAACCCGGCAGAAAGAACCACCTGCGACTTAAGTTTTGGGAAAGAGGGAGTGATGGGGGGGGGGGGAGAGAAGGGAGGATGGAGAGGGAGGGGAGGGGGATAGAGAGAGAGGGAGGGAGGGAGGGAGGGAGGGGGTGGAGAGGGAGGGAGGGAGGATGGAGAGGGAGGGGAGACGGAGAAGGAGGGAGGGAAGAGGGGGGTTCTATTTCTGTGGCTGAACAAGGGGGGGGGGGGCGACACAGAGGGAGGGAGGTGGGAGCTGCTGGCCCGGGAGGGTAGGGGGAGAGAAGGGGAGCTGGCTGTGACGTCAAACAGCGGCAGCAGTGTAGCCTGGTGCGTGGCATGACGTCACAAGGGGCTTGAGGGGGGCGGGGGGCGAGGGAGGGTCAGATGGGAATGGAGGGGAAACGGGGGGAGAGGGGAGAGATAGGGGTGGAGGAGGGGTAGGAAAGCCCTCCGCCATCACGATCATGATACATTGCTGTGTGTTGAGAACGAACACGATGGAATATTCCACAGTGTGAAAATCGTCAATTGAATCTGTAATGCCATCAATCTCCGCACACACACACAGAGACACAAACACACACACAAACACAAACACACAACACACACACACACACACAACACACACACAGACACGTACACACAGAACTTCCTCAGCTACTCCTTCATTCATTCATTCATTCATTCATTCACAACTTACTCTCCCTCATGGAAACACAATCCTCCTCCTCCCCTCCCCCATCCCCCCCTCGCCTCCAACACCAACACAAATTGTTCAACTAGAATACAACAATAAGCACAACGACTCAGGGGGAATACATCACCTGCGGGAAATGGAGAATGAAAAAAAAAAGAAAAAAAAAAGAGAGAGAAGGCAAATGGTAGATGTTACCGAGGGGGGAAAGGAGATATAAGTGATAAAGGGAGTTAATATGTGCATTAAAGAATGGTGAATAAGTGTGAGTGAAGGAGAGAGGTGGAGGGAGTGGGGTGTAGGGGTGAGGGAGAGAGGGAAAGATGCAGGGAGGGAGACAGAGAAAGTGAGAGAGACAGAGAGAACGAGCGAGTAAGAGAAAGAGAGAGAGGGAGGGAGGGAGAGAGGGAGAGGGAGGGAGGGAGGGAGGGAGGGAGGGAGGGAGGGAGGGAGGGAGGGAGGGAGAGAGAGAGAGAGAGAGAGAGAGAGAGAGAGAGAGAGAGAGAGAGAGAGAGAGAGAGAGAGAGAGAGAAAGAGAGAGAGAGAAAGGATGAATGAACTTGGAACTATTGACGGACTGTGACATATCAAAAGAAAAAAAAAAAAACAAAACAAAGGAAGGCGCATTGCAATCTTCCTTTCACCGCAATAACAAATACATAAAACAAAAACAAACATACAAATAACGGGAATAGTAGTAATACACATAAAAATGGTTGACAGTGAAACCTGAAACCATATACTTGATCTAAGTCTCTTTAACTCTCTCCCCTCTCCCTCTCTCCCTCCCCCTTCCTCCCTCTCTCTCCCCCATCTTCCTATTCTGTACGTACAACATCCATATAAACACATACACACACACACACACACACACACACACACACACACACACACACACACACACACACACACACACACACACACACACACACACACACACACACGTACAGACAACATAACAGAAACTCACGCTGAAAAAAAAAAAACTTCTAGTGGATTACGTTTCTTTACCTGCCTGAGTATCATATGCGAACAACAGCCTAATCATCTCGCACCACACCTGCACACCAAAGAGGGAAATTTGAGATGAACAAGAGGAGAGACAAATGCTGAATGTAGGGGGGGGGGGTAAGATATCGGTGATAAGAGACAGGAGATGTGAGATGAGAGATGTGTAATAAGAGATTGAGATAAGAAATAAAGAAATGAGAGATGCTAGAATAAAACTGGAAGCAACAGAGAAAAGGAGGAGGGGAGGACAGACAAAGAGAAATCGATTAGCTATAAAGCTTTATAATACACGAGTAACTAATAAAATAACTAAATATATATTAGCAATAAAGAACATTAACAGTATCAGCACCAAGAAAAATAATAAAACGAAGGAGACAGAGAATAAAATGACGATACAAACGTAATAACAAGACTAATATTATTGATGGTAGTAATAAAACATTCATCAACAATATAATCACGACTATCAATTATAACCAATGCTAATTCGACGAACGATACAGAGCGAAGGGTGACCTTATCTCAACAGAAATGATAGAATGTCGCAATGCAGATTTCTTTTTTATTGTGTGTGTTCCTCTCTCTCTCTCTCTCTCTCTCTCTCTCTCTCTCTCTCTCTCTCTCTCTCTCTCTCTCTCTCTCTCTCTCTCTCTCTCTCTCTCTCTCCGCCTTGGTCTCTCAATCGGTCGATATTATATTTTACTTAGGTCTGACAACATAAGGTCTCTATACATGCCAAAACAAATACAGGTTTCCCGTTTGAAAATAACGAGACTGACTTCTTCTCGAAAGGACAAATCTAGTGAGCCAGGTGTCGAAAATAAGTCGACAACAAAAACACTAAACCACAAAAAAAAGTCAATATCCCCCCAAAAAAACATCAAAACAAAAGACCATCGCACAATAACAGAAATTAAGAAGAAAATAAAATAAGATGAAATAAAATGCGCACTGCAAACGCGACGCAAATAAATGAATTAATTAACGAATAGCAAAAATTAACGCGCCAACAGCACAGCATAAAGCGGTGAGATAAGGAGGATCCCCGGGTGTGTTTTGGCTAAGAGCTTCAAGAGGGCGCGTGCGTGGCAGGTTCTTTGTCCCCCCCCTCCCCCCTTTCCCTCTCCCGATCCCCTCAGCCTGTCCCCTTCCCCTCTCCCACTCCCCTCACCTCTTCCCTTCCCCTCTCCTCCTCGATGTCTTACCTCTCTCCCACTTCCCTCCCGATTCCTTTCTTCTCTCCCTCTTTCCATCACCCCCTCCGATTCCTCTCCCCTCCCCTCCCCTCTCCCCTTCTTATTCCATTCCCCTCCCCACTCTTCCCTCCAGCTTCTTTGACCTCCCCTCCCCTCCCCTCCCGATTCCCTTTCCCTCTATCATCCTCCTCGATTTCTCCCCCCTCTCCACCCCTCTCTTCCCCTCCCTCCCCCCCTACCCTCCCAATCCTCTCCTGAACCTAATTTCTCTTTTACGAGGTATTCTGTTCCGCCATATTAGATATTCAGGGTATCTTGTAATGCTCAAGGAGAGAAACGGAGAGGGAGGGAGGGAGGGAGGGAGGAGGGAGAGAGGGAAGAATAGAGGGGAAGAAAGGGAGGGAAAGAGAAAAGGGGAAGGGTTGATGAATGAAGGGGGAAGGAAGGAGGGATGAAGGGAGGGAGGGAGATAGAGAGAAGGGGAAAGAGAGAGAGAGGGAGAGGGAGAGAGAGAGAGAGAGAGAGAGAGAGAGAGAGAGAGAGAGAGAGAGAGAGAGAGAGAGAGAGAGAGAGAGAGAGAAAGCAAATATGATCATATGAACAGACACAGAAAAGTTGCAAGTATGGGAAGAAGGAATAAGAAAAAGGAAAAAAATGAGACAAAGAAAGGCACAGAAAAATGAAGAAAAAGCAAATGAGTGAAGGAATGCTTGTATACGGCAAGCACACCAATCGCCAGCCCCTAGTAACATTTTGTCGGTGAGCAGGAGGGAAAGCGCATGTGTACGTGTGTACGTACGCGCGCGCGTGTGTGTATGTACATGTGCGCACACGCCTCTTTGTGTGATGAGCGCGTAGGTGTGTGCATGGGCGTTTTTTTTGTTTTGTGTGTGTGTGTGTGTGTGTGTGTGTGTGTGTGTGTGTGTGTGTGTGTGTGTGTGTGTGTGTGTGTGTGTGTGTGTGTGTGTGTGTGTGTGTGTGTGTGTGTGTGTGTGTGTGTGTGTGTGTGTGTGTGTGTGAGAGAGAGAGAGAGAGAGAGAGAGAGAGAGAGAGAGAGAGAGAGAGAGAGAGAGAGAGAGAGAGGGGGAATAGTAGACAGAGATAAAGACAGATAAACGCATGGAGACAGACTGACAGAGACTGCCTCTAATAGCGCGTTCATGGTGTGTGTGTACGCGCAAGGGAGGGAGGGAAAGGCCCCGAGGAGGGCGGAGGGCGGAGGGCGGAGGGCGCAACTACGACGCAACGTTCATGGTGGGGGTGAGGGGAGAGATGGGGGGGAGAGGGGAGGGGGCACAGCGGGGTCCAAGGTGGGGGGTGGGGGTAAGAGGGGGCGACGATCCCAATAACCCCGCCTGCTCTCTTTCCCTTTATCTCTCTCTCTCTCTCTCTCTCTCTCTCTCTCTCTCTCTCTCTCTCTCTCTCTCTCTCTCTCTCTCTCTCTCTCTCTCTCTCTCGCCACCACCACCACCCACGCGCCAAGCACGCAAACACGCACGCACACACGCACTCACACAAACCCGCGGCCCCTTACTGCGTTGTACTGCTCTCCTTCTGCCGCAGCTTCGACCGCAAAACCGCGCCGTTGTGATTATATCCGCAGTAGAGCTCTCATACGATGACCGCAAGTTGCACTCTCCCGCCTCAGCCGCAGCCGCACTAGCGCACTGTCGCCGCAGCCTGGAGACGCACCGACCGCATTCTCTCTCTCTCTCTCTCTCTCTCTCTCTCTCTCTCTCTCTCTCTCTCTCTCTCTCTCTCTCTCTCTCTCTCTCTCTCTCTCTCTCTCTCTCCCTCCCTCCTTGTCTCTCTCTCTTTGCTTTCTATTTATTTTCATTTTTCTCTCTCTCCACTCTTTCTTTTAAAATTGCTATTGCTCACTCTTTTATTTTCATTTTTCTCTCTCTCCACTCTTTCTTTTAAAATTGCTATTGCTCACTCTATCTCCCTTTTTTTCCGTTTCTATCCCACTATTTCGTCCTCCTGTCGAATCTGCAGCCCCCGCTCTCTCGCTGTAGTGCCGGATCACCATCACCATAATCGTCACTATCACCCTTACTAAATACTCACCATTGCAATCCCATAATTTTACTCGTCCTTTTTTACACTATCTTTTTCGCTCCTGCCACCATAGAAACCCGCTGCCATAGAAAGCACTCGCCACAGAAGCACCCCCCCCCCCCCCACACACACACGCACACAACCAGCTACCAGCCACCATAACAACCAGGCAATCACTATCATTTCTGTCACCATAGATGCCCCCCCCCCCTGCTCACCAACCATTTACCAAACATTCACTATCTCTCCTATCACTATAGAAGCCCGCAAACCCGTATTTATACCCATCACGGTCTCACTAACACTACGTCACCATACCGAAAACGATACCCACCATAGCTTCTGTCACCACAGAATCCCGCCAAGCACACTCACCATCATCCTCATCGCCACAGAAACCAGCCTCCACACTCACCAAACACTCACCATCGCCCCCGTCACCGCGGAGGTCCACCAAGCAGTCACCATCCCGCCACCATACCTAGCAAGCACTCACTATAGCTCCCCTACCAAGGTCACCGTCCGGTCGCTTCGCTTTCCAGAGAGTTCGCGAAGCAGAGGGAGGAGGGGGGGGGGTAAGGGTAGGGGGTAGGGGTACGGATGAGAGGGCGATATGAGAGAGGGGGTATGGGGGGTGGGGATGAAAGGAGGAGGAGGAGGAGGAGGAGGAGGAGGAGGAGGAGGAGGAGGAACAGGAACAGGAGGAGGAGGACGGGGATGAGGGGCGAAGAGAGAATGAGAGGAGAGAGAGAGAGGAGACAGGAGATGGGATATAGGAGAGGGGAAGCGGGGAGAAGGGGAAGAAGGGGAGAGGTGAGGGTATGAGAAGGGGAGGGGGAGGGGGGCGCGACCATGGGATGCTGCTGGCGAGGGGGAGACGAGCGCCCCCCGCCGAACACGTGGGTTGGGAGGACACCGGCGGGAGGAGAGAGAAAGAGGAGGAAGAGGGGGAAGAGGGGGAGAGGGGGAGAGGGGGAGAGGGGGTGAGGGGGGGATCCGCTGCTGCTGCCGAGGGTGATACTGCGTCGTTGCTTCTCGGCCGCCCTGCCCCTCGCCGCCGCTCCTGCACCTTCGTGTTTCTGCTCTCTCGCGCCCCTGGATATGCGTAGTCTCCCCCCCCCCTCTCCCTCTCTCTCACTCACTCTCTCTCTCTCTCTCTCTCTCTCTCTCTCTCTCTCTCTCTCTCTCTCTCTCTCTCTTTCTCTCTCTCTTCTCTCTCTTTTTCTCTTTTTCTCTTTTTCTCTTTTTTCTCTTTCTCTCTTTCTCTCTTTCTCTCTCTCTCTCTCTCTCTCTCTCTCTCTCTCTCTCTCTCTCTCTCTCTCTCTCTCTCTCTCTCTCTCTCTCTCTCTCCATACGTCCGCTATCCCTGAACAAAAGCCTCCTCCTCCTCCTCTCCTCCTCTTCCCTTTCCCTTTATCCGCGTTTTCTTCCATCCCTCCTTCGCCAGCGGCGGGACAAACGAAAAGATGAAGCGGAGAAGCGCACGAACTCATCTAAACTTCACACGGCACACGCCTTTGATAAGAAACACATTTCGCGAAACACCTTCCCCCCTTTTTATGGCTCTTATCTTTGTTTCCACCGCCCTTTATTGCCGCCTTTTCCCTCCTTCTCCTCTTCCCCCCCCCCTTTTCCTGTACGCGAGGTCAATGCCGTGACCTCGCCTGCCAGGTCAAGCCGATTGCCAGCGATCACATTAACCTATTTTCAATATTTGTTTTCAAGACCTATGGCAAATTCATCTGTCTATCTCAGACTTATATACTCTCATTTTTCTATTTAAGATTTATTCATTAATGTTTATTTATCTATCTACATTGATTTATTCATATTTATTCACCCATCTGAAAAATCAGTATTAATTATTAAAACAAGCTCAATAACAATGAAGAGAAACTGAACACGGTGATGCAATTACAATAATCTCATAGCCAGTACACATTTGGACCTGTCTAAATCATAATCATACTATCACTATTGCTACCAAAGAAGTAACAGTAATAGAAATACAAGCCATAATGATCCTTATCATTTATATCACCATCCCAACGGCGACATGTATCTCAATAATAATAATCATACCATCACCACTTCTCCTTCTATTAACAGCAATAATAACAATGATGATGCTGATGATGATGCTGATGCTGATGCTGATGATGATGATGATGATGATAATAATCATTATTACTGGCATTAGAAGCAGTAGGATCAATATCATAATTATCATTATTATAATATCAAAAATAATGATAATATCCAGTAATAAAGTCAACTAAAACGGTGAAGAACAGCAATGATTGGTGATAATATAGTATTAAGAACATAATCCTTTCAGCAGTGCCTCTTCTACAACAATATCAACGGTATTACTATTCATAATTTTTAGAATGCAATTAATTCGTTTTTCTTACAGAAAAGTTAACAGTCAAAATAAGATGGAGTAAATGTAATAGTAATGATGCCAGAAATGTTACACTAGTGCTCCTATGTAGTTGGTAAACAGTAACAGCAACAATAACATCATAGTAGAGGCAATGAAAGCATATTAAAATCAATGACTGTGACAATGATAGTGATGATGATCACGTTGTTACTACAACAAGGAAAACAAACAATGATATGAGTAATAATAATAATAATAATAATAATAATAATAATAATAATAATAATAATAACAATAATAATAATAATCAATACTACTACTATTTCTACTACTAATAACAATAATAATAATAATAACAACAACAATGACCATAATTATAATCGTATGATGATAATGATGATGATAATAATAATAATAATAATAATAATAATAAAAATATAACACAAACTATACTAATAATAATAATGTGATAATAATTATAGTAACAACAATAATAAATTGTGAACATTGACAACAACAATGATAATGACGATGATGATGATAATAATAATAATAATAATAATAATAATAATAATAATAATAATAATAATTGTGATTATTATTATCACCATCATCATAACAGCAATGAACATAACACACTGACAAACCAACAACAACCAAATAATATCAATGATACTAACAACCACCTAGAACAACGTCGCCACGTCCTGACCACCGTGGCCCTCACAACCCTTATGCCCCGTTAATTCTGACAACAATCCAAAACAAACAGCGACGGCATCGATTTTCTTAAATGTCACAATACTACGATTATCGCGACCTGCCAACCTTCCCAATACGCCTGCCTGTTTTCCAACCTGTCAACAACCTAACACTTGCTTCGTCTCTACCTAACACTTTCCAACCTTTCCAATACCTTCCAGCCTGCCAACTTTTCCAACATCTAACCTCCCAACCTTCCTTACCGCTTCTAACCTCCCAACCTGGCCTTTCCAACACCTCACACTTCCCAACCTTTCCCAACACCTTCCTACTTGCTAACCTTCCCAACACCCAGCCTGCCAGCCTTCCAACCTGCCAACTTTTCCAACACCTGCCTCGTCACCTTCCAACTGACTTGCAAAAAGGCCCATCAAACGGGCGAGTTGTTCATAGTCTCTTTTGATCTCGAGAAAGGGGAGGAGGGGGAGGGAAGGAGAAAAGGGGAAGGGAAGAGGAGAGGGGGGAAGGGGGGAGAGGAAGGGAAGAGGAGAGGGGGGAGGGGGGAGGGGAAGAGGGGAGAGGGAAGGAGGAAGGAAGAGGGAGGGGGAGGGGGAGGGGAGGGGAAAGGAGGGGAAGGGGAAAGAGAGGGGAGGCGATAACTGGGAGAAGCTGGAGCAAGGGAAAAGAGAGAGGGAGAAGGAACAGGAGGAGAAAGATGGATATGGGAAGAGGAATTAAACTAGGGGATGAAGAAACGAGAAGAGATAAGAGGAGGAGGAGGGAAACGGTGGAAGGAATATGCTGGGTAAAAGAGTGAAGCAACAAGCAAGAAGCAAAAGAGGAAAAAAGAGGAAAAGGGAAACAAGAAAGACGGAGAGACGGAAGGGAGGGAGAGGTAGGATGAGGCGGGAAGGAGAGAGAAGAGGAGGAAGTTGGAGGAAAATGGGTAAGAGGGAAAGGAACTAGGGCACAGAAGAATGGGAATAAGAATATAAATAGAAACACAAGAGAAGAAACTAAGAGGAGAAGGGAATGGCGTGTGAAAGAGAGAGAGAGAGAGAGAGAGAGAGAGAGAGAGAGAGAGAGAGAGAGAGAGAGAGAGAGAGAGAGAGAGAGAGAGAGAGAGAGAGAGAGAGAAGAGAGAGAGAGAGAGAGAGAGAGAGAGAGAGAGAGAGAGAGAGAGAGAGAAGAGAGAGAGAGAGAGAGAGAGAGAGAGAGAGAGAGAGAGAGAGAGAGAGAGAGAGAGAGAGAGAAGAGAGAGAGAGAGAGAAAGGAAGAGGAAAGAAAGAGGGAGAAGGGAAAAGGCTGGAAGGACATCGACCCTTCAAGAACTTCAATAGCATCCTTTCTCATCTGCAGTCGAGGCGGCGAGGCCCTGTGCATGGCGATGGGCGGATGGGGGGGGGGGGGGGTAGGAAGGCAAGGGTGGGGGGGGGGGTAGGAAGGCAAGGGTAGGGGGGGGGGCGTACACAGGTCGCGTGGGTTTGTAGACTGGCACACACTTGCACGGACTCATGTCGATACGCATACATACGATCTCGTACACACACACACACACACACACACACACACACACACACACACATACGAAACACACACGTAAACTCATATTTACATTTACACAAAATCAACAATACACAATATATAATAAAACATCACCACCACCACAACTACCACTATCACAACAACAACAACAACAACAACAAAAACAACAGACCTCAAGCACACGAACACACGCATGCACAAACATTGCCTTGGCTTCGTGACTCTGCTAAGAAAATCCAATATATTCTTGAAGATGGCATCAACGCAGACGTGAGCAGAAGGAACGGGAAAGAGAAAGAGAAAGAGGGAGGGTGAGAGAAAGAGAAAGAGAAAGAGGGAGGGTGAGAGAAAGAGAAAGAGGGAGGGTGAGAGAAAGAGAAAGAGAAAGAGAAAGAGAGAGAGAGGGAGGGGAGGAAGGAGGGAAGGAAGGAGGGAGGGAGGGAGGGAGGGAGGGGGAGAGGGAGAGGGGGAGAGGGAGAGGGGGAGGGGGAAAGAGGGAGAGGGAGAGGGGGAGAGAGGGAGAGAGAGAGAGAGAGAGAGAGAGAGAGAGAGAGAGAGAGAGAGAGAGAGAGAGAGAGAGAGAGAGAGAGAGAGAGAGAGAGAGAGAGAGAGAGAGAGAGAGAGAGAGAGAGAGAGAGAGAGAGAGAGAGAGAGAGAGAGAGAGAGAGAGAGAGAGAGAGAGAGAGAGGGATGAAGGTAGGTAAAGGAAAGGGGGTAGATAAAAGGGAAGAAAAGGTCACAGGGTTCATACGGCAAGCTGCGAAAAGAAGGGGAAAGGTAAGAGAAAATAGGAAGGGGCGAGGAGGGGAAGAGAGGGGAGAGGGGGAAAGGAGTGTGGGGAGAGGAGGGAAGTGAAGCGGAAGGGAGAAGAGGGAAGGGGAGGCGAGTGAAGGAAAACATAAGAAGGGTAAGAAAAGGGAGAGGAATGGAGGAGAAGGGAGGGGAAGAGAGGGGATGGGAGGTAAGGGGAGGGAGGAGAGGAGAGGGGGAAACTAGGAAGAATATCCAATCCCCCTTTTCTTGTAAAACAATTCAAGAAACTATATAATAAAAGGAAGGAAGGGTAAGAAAAAACAAGTGAGGAAAAGATTGTCGACTTCTCGAAGCTTCTCAGAAAAGAGAGGCAGGAGGGGAGGGGAGGGGAGGGCGAGGGGGAGGGGGAGGAGAGGGGAGATTGTAAAGGGGATATGAAGGAAGGGGTGAAGGAGGGGAAGATGGGGAGGAGGATGAGGATGAGGAGGGGGGAGGAGGAGGAGGATGAGGAGGGGGGAAGAGGAGAGACTCTAAAGGGGATATGGAGAAGGGGGCATCAGAGGGGAGGGCAAAGGAAGGGTAGGGGTGAGAGGTAGGGCTTAGGGGGCACGTGGCACTGTCCCCCGCTGGTGCCACCTCCCACGCTCTCCTCGAATCCCGTTTCAAATGACTCGCTAATGGAAATCGTTTCGTGTCGACTTCTGGGGTCAAATGAGGTCGGGGCTGATTGAGAAAATGGCTAATATGGCTGCCATTCTCGCGGCTCCTGGTTGCACTACTACTACTTTCGCGATCAATAATGATATTGCTACTATTTCCTAGAATACCCCACTACCCACCGCTAGTAATATCTCACTAATACTACAAATAACATAATCTTACTATCAATACTACCATTCCTACTATTAATACTTTTGATATATTTAAACCAATGCTACCCACAACTATCACTGCCACTACTACTATCATTACCATCATTTAAATGGGATAAAACCGTTAGGCGTAATATAGAATACAATATAATGAAAACAATTACAGAAATAAAGAAATACCAATCAACAACAACAATAATTATGGCAATAATAATGATAATGATGCTGAAAAATAAAAATAACAATGATAATGATAAATTATATTAACAACCATAATAATAATAAATGTAAAAATTACAACAACAAACAAAGCCGTAAATTCCCATCGAAAAAAAGGACACACACGTAGAACAAATAAGCACGAATCGACAACCAACGCACGCACAAACAAATTCCGTATTCCCGCTGCGTCGCCATGAATAGCTTAGCGCACGTAGCCTGCCTGACGCAAGACCGGCGTCAGCTGTTGTGTAATGAATGACGTCACTTAAGTTGCGGGGTTCCGAGGGTGCGTTGTTTGTTTGTTGTGTGTGTGTGTGTGTGTGTGTGTATGTGTGTGTGTGTGTGTGTGTGTGTGTGTGTGTGTGTGTGTGTGTGTGTGTGTGTGTGTGTGTGTGTGTGTGTGTGTGTGTGTGTGTCTGTGTGTGTGTGTATGCGTGCGCGTGCGATCGCGTGCATATGAGTAAAACAAATAATGGAAAAACTGTCGGAAAAGAGAGGTGACGTGTAAAACAACAACAACTACAACAACAAAGTTAGACGAGGGGTGACATGGGAAAACAACAACACCAACAACAAAATTTAACAAAAGTTAAATGAAGGGTGAAACGGTAAAATAATAGCAATAATGAAAATAAAACTAAGAATTGAAAGATGGAAATACAGAACTAATATACCGAACGCAACAAAAAGAAAACCTTACGAAAATGAGAGGGAAAAGGATAAGTAAACATAGTTATCACGCTTGAGAAAGTGACAAATGGGTGTGAAGGACGTACGAAGAGACAGAGAAGAGAAAGAGAAAAAAGGAAAGAGAGAGAAAGAGATTTGGAAAAAGGAGATACAGAGAAACAGATGAACAAGAAAAAGACATGCGAAAAGGATAAAAAAAAATAAAGATCAGATAAAGAAGAGATGAAGAAGAGAGGAAGATAAAGAAAAAAAAAAGAGAAAAAATATTACAGGCTGCCCCGCCCACCTATGTCAGGCTCTCTCGTCTACAACAAACATCCATATGAAGGACTGTTAGACAAGAAAGAGGGATAGGGAGAAACAGAGGAAGGGAAAATGAGAGGGAGGGAGGAAGGGAGATGGAGGGGGGAGGCAGAGGGGGAGGGGGGAGGGGGGAGGGAGAGGGGGGGAGGGAGAGGGAGGGAGGGAGCAAGAGGGAGGAAGAGAGAAAGGGGTAGGGAGAGGTGGAGGGAGGGAAGGAGGGAAGGAGAGGGAGGAAAGGAGGAAGGGAGATGGTGAGGGGTAAAGAAGCCGAGGGAGGAGGCAGATAGAGGAAAAAGACAGGGCGAGGCGGAAGGTGGAGGGCATGGGGGCAGAGGGAGGGGAGGGAAACGAGGTGAGGGCAGGGAGTATATCGAGGGGGGGAGGTGGCTTGGAGGTAGGGGGGCAGAGGGAGGAGAGGAAAAGAAGTTGGGGGATAGGGGGTGTAAAGGAGGTGGGGACAAGGGGGCATATCGGGAGGGGAAGGGGGTTAGTGGTAGGGGAGCAGAGGGAGGGGGAAGGTGGGGAGAAGAGGGAGGGGGAAGGTGGGGAGGTGGGGAGCAGAGGGAGGGGGAAGGTGGGGAGGTGGGGAGCAGAGGGAGGGGGAAGGTGGGGAGCAGAGGGAGGGGGAAGGTGGGGAGGTGGGGAGCGGAGGGAGGGGGAAGGTGGGAAGGTGGGAGCAGAGGGAGGGGGAAGGTGGGGAGGTGGGGAGCAGAGGGAGGGGAAGGTGGGGAGGTGGGGAGCAGAGGGAGGGGGAAGGTGGGGAGGTGGGGAGCAGAGGGAGGGGGAAGGTGGGAAGGTGGGGAGCAGAGGGAGGGGGAAGGTGGGGAGGTGGGGAGCAGAGGGAGGGGGAAGGTGGGGAGGTGGGGAGCAGAGGGAGGGGGAAGGTGGGGAGGTGGGGAGCGGGTTGTGATTAATGGCACAAAGGGGAGGGATGGAATATCAATGTGGTGACGCGGAGGAAATTAGTTGTCAAGGTAATAACAATCATGAGGAAGAAGAGGAATGGGAGAATAATGATAATGATGGTGGTGTTGGTGTGGTGATGATGGTATTGTTGTTGTTGTTGTTGTTGTTGTTGTTGTTGTTGGATTAAATGAAAAATAAAATCAGAGAAAAAATAGAGAAAGAAAATAAAGAAAACACATAAATAAAAAAGAAAAGAAAAAGAAAATGAAAATTAACGAAATGAATACGAAAGAAACATCTTTAAAAATGAAGAATAACGAGAAAGAAAACCATAATAAAAACTATAAAAGAAAACAAAGAAAACTAAAAAAAAAAGAAAAAAGAAAATAAAAATAAAAATGAAAATAAAGAGACCCAAAGAAAGGCAACAAACTACAAAACAAACACACGAAGGATCGTTAACGCAGGATTAAGTCGACCTCCTTCCGTGAGCACTAACTTCTAATAGGAAACGTTGGTGTCCTAAGCAACAGCCCTGACGCGTTAACATCAACAAGGAAAACAAGAAAAAAAACAACAACAAAATGGTCAGGGAGTAAATATAGAGGATTATTTTACGGCCTTTAGCAACAATAACAATGAACACATGACAATAACAAAGACGATACCAAGAATGAGAAATGATACTGATAACATAAACAATCAAGAATAATCAAGAATAAGAATAATGAAACAAGAACAAAAACTAACAAAATTAACAAGAACACACAATAGATCACAAAACAAGCACAAACATTAAAGAAAAATAAACATAAACACTAAGAAACAATAAAGAACAAGAACAACAACCAACAGATAAACAAGAATAAACAACGCCAGACCTCGCGTTTCTTCTGTATACTGTTCTTATCTCCGACAAAAAGGATGTGAACGAAGTCCGTTTTCTTCCGATGAATAATGTAAACAAAGCCACCCAAGGTATCTTTACGGGGTAACTGAAATATTATACAAAACGGGTCACTGCCCTGCTTTATTTGCATATCCATTGTGTTTATATATCTTGAAGGAAACCGAATGTATCATGTCTTTTCTTTTTGTAATGTAAATAGGGACGGAAAATGCTCAGAAACTCGATGTATGGCCACTGGTATATGTCAGCCCAGAGTGGAAAACTACTGGAAACTTCTTTTTCTTTTATATTGCAACATGATTTTCCATGAATATATGCATATGAATATATACATGTAAGCAACAGAGAGGAAGAGCATTGGGAGGAAAGGAGGAAGAGCAGGAGAAGGAGAGAGAGGAGGAGGAGGAGGAAGAGGAGGAGGAGGAGGAGGAGGAGGAGGAGGAGGAGGAAGGAAGGAGGGGAGAAAAACAGAGAGAAAAATAAACAAAAAGAGAGAAAGGAAAGAAAAGGAAGGTGGAAAGACCCAAGAGCCAAAATTGAGAGCGATTCGCCTCCCTCCCCCCCTCCCTCTCTCCACCCACCCTCCTCCCACCCCCGCTCCGCTCATGCACCTGCGTCCTTCAGTATCACCCCCTCCCCCTCCCCCCTCCCCCTCCTCCGTCCCCTACCCCTCATCCCATACCCTTCCCCCTTTATACGAAAAGCGCCCAGTCATTCCATGGCCACATGCGTAGCTCATGACACAATCGTTCTGTCCTTTGAGTGCATGACTATCCATGACGGTCCACACCGAAGCTCATGACAATACGGGTGTTATAAATAGACCACCGGACCGGCAAAACCAGCCATGAGGAGTTTAGAAAATGGACGTACTTAATGCTCTCTCTCTCTCTCTCTCTCTCTCTCTCTCTCTCTCTCTCTCTCTCTCTCTCTCTCTCTCTCTCTCTGGGAGGTTGCTTGTGCATGCGTGTG
>NC_061821.1:22343588-22346088 GCF_019202785.1 Penaeus chinensis | reverse complement strand
GCGTACCTTATGACCCGCTGCTATCCGCAAACCATGTAATGTGGAGCCTTCGCCTGTCGCGCGGGTATGAGGCCCACACAATGCGAGGTTCGGTGAGCAGAAGAGGAAGGAAGAGGAGGAGGAAGAGAAGTAGGATTGGGAGCAGAAGATGAACAATTGAAGTTGATGAGGATGAGGAGGAGGAGATGGAGGAGGAGATGGAGGAGAAGGAGGAGATGGTGGAGAGGAGGAGAAGGAGGAGGAGAAGGAGGAGGAGAAGGAGGAGGAGGAGGAGGAAGAGGAGGAGGAAGAGGAGGAGGAGGAAGAGGAGGAGGAGGAGGAAGAGGAGGAGGAGGAGGAGGAGGAGGAGAGAAGACGGGGAGTAGAATATGAACAGAAAAAAGTAGATCAAGACGGAAGAGGAGAAGTAGACGAAGAAGGAGGAGGAAGATATAAAGGAATATAAAGGGGGGAAAGAAGTAAAAAAAAAGAAGAAAAGATTGAGGAGGAGAAAGAAAATAAAGAACTCACAGTCAATACACAGACAACATAACAAGATACATAATTAAATAAAAAATCGTAATTGAAAATAAATACGATTCTCATGTTGCAATAAGAAGCCTGTCAACACCAACCCAGCAGGAAGGAGGGTCTATCAAGGTCGGGGGAGGAAGCAGGAGGGGTGATACGGGGGGGGGGGGGGAGAGAAGAAGGGCGAGGGAAAGGGAAGAGGGAGATAGGAAGCGAAGAGGAAAGAGGAAGGCAAAGGGAAATGGAAGAAGAGGAAGAGGAAGAGGAAGAGGAAGAGATAAAAGAAATGGGAGAGGAAGCAACAAAGAATAAGGGCAGGAAAGAGGAAGAGAAATGGAAAGGAAAGAGGAAGAGGAAGAGGGAAAGGGAGAGGCCGCAGCAAAGAATAAGCAGAGGGAAGAATAAGGCCAGAGAAAGGGAAGAAAGGAAGAAAGAGACAGCAAGGAAGGAAGAAAGACACAGTGAGGAAGGAATAGAATGGGGAGCAAAGAGGAGAGAACGAGGAAAGAGAGACGAAAGAGAGACGGAGAGAACCGTGTAACCTTGACGACACAAAACCACAAGCACGGTACGGGGCGTGTGGTAGCTAGTGCGTGCGTTCGTGTGCGTGTGTGTATGTGCGTGTGTACAGGGTGTTGGGATGCCAGTGCCAAGGTCATGACTGCACGGACGAGGCACTCACGAAGGGTACGAAGCAGCGCTGCCACTTGCTACTCGAAGCGGTTGGAGGGGAGGAGGGTAAAGGGGAGAAAGGTGGAGGAAGGTGGAGGAGGGTAAAGGGGAGAAAGGTGGAGGAAGGTGGAGGAGGGTAAAGGGGAGAAAGGTGGAGGAAGGAGGAGGAGGGTAAAGGGGTGGAGGGTGGAGAATGAAGAAAGGTGGAGATGAGTGGAGAATGAAGAAAGGTGGAGAGGAGTGGAGGAAGATAAAGGGGGGAAAGAGGGGAATGGAAGGAGTGGAAGGGTGATGAAGGTAAAAAATGGAGAAGAGTGGAGGAAGGTAAAGATATGGAAGGTGGAGGAGTCGAGGAGTGGAAGAGAGCGGAGGGGAAAGAAATGGAAAACAGTCGGAGTGAGGGAGGTGTAAAAGAAGGTGGAGGAGGGTGAGGTGGATGTGAGGGGAATGGGTGGACGAGGGGGTGGAGGGTGGAGGGTGGAGGAAAAGAGAACAAGATGGAGAAGAGAAGGATGGAAAAAGAGAGGAAAAAAAGATAACACGACGAGAAGGGAGAAAGGGAGATAAAGGTAAAAATAGATACAAGAGGGAAAAGAGAAAGGACGAAGAGAGAGATAAACGAGAAAATATATATAAATAGAAGAAAGGAAGGATAAAAGGAAGCTAGAAATAAAGGGAGAGTGGAAGAGGAATAACAAAAGGGAACAAGAATAAAGGATAAGAATGAAAAAAATATTCAAGGATGAGAAATTTACAGACACAAGAAATACAACAGTATGCACAGAAAAAAAAGAGAAAAACAGGTTTAAATGATATGCAAAAACAAAGCAAGGGTGAAACGCATCGCATGCAAATAAAAAGAATATAAAAACAGACAAACAACAAGGAAAAACAGATAAACGAGATAAAAACATAGCAGCAACTAAACAACAAAACTAAACAAATACGAAAAAACCCAGAAACAAATACAAAAAAACAAGAACTGGAACGGAAAACGACAACAAACAAAATAAAAACGAACAAACAAACACACAAGAGACGAAAATCAAGAATGAATAGAAAAAAGGGCAAAGGCACAAAATAATGATAATAATAATGATAAAGGGAGGGGGGCTGGAACTTCCCGTGTGACGTAACAGCACACCAGGCAATCACACACTTTTTCTTCTCAAGCAGAGGACGTCAGCGGCGGTCGCAAGCACGGTTCTCGCACGCACTTAGCGGGAAACGGCAGCGCATTTCCACGAAGATGAAAAGTAAGAAAAAAAAAGGAGGAAGAGAGGGAGGAAGTGGGGAGGGAGGAGGAGTTGGAGTGGGA
>NC_061821.1:22331088-22336088 GCF_019202785.1 Penaeus chinensis | reverse complement strand
GCCGCCGCCACGCCACAGTCCTCCCAGCGCCGAGGACGAGGCGAAGGTGGAGGCAGAGGCGGCCGCGGCGGTGCTGGTACGCAGCAGCAGTGGCAGCAGCAGCAAAGGGGAGTAAAGAGAGGCGAGAGAGAAAGAGAAAGAGAGAGAGACAGTGAGAGGAGGGAGGGAGGTCCACACACACACGCACTCGCCGGTACTGCGACGCATTAACGTTGCCTCGCACGTGTTTTCTCCCAAGGATGTGGATGTTTTCCTCATTTCTCGCTCTCTGTACTGCGTAGACGCCCGGGACAAGCGGCGGGAAGGGGCCGGCGAGCCAGCGCGTGTCCTCTGCTTGCCTTCCTGCCTTCGTGTCTTGGCTGCGGTGGGTCTGGTTGTCACTGTCTTGCCCCTTCCCCCTCGCTCCCTCTTTCTTCAGCTCTTTCTTTGCTTTTTTTCTAATTCTTCTCAGTCTGTCTGTCTGTCTGTCTGTCTGTCTGTTTGTAACTCAGTCAGTCAGCCTGTCTGTCTGTCTGCCTCTCTGTCTGTCTGTCTGTCTGTCTGTCTGTCTGTCTGTCTGTCTGTGTCTCCCTCTCTCCCGCACGGAGGCACACCCTCTCCATTTCACTTTCATCCACTTCCTACCACAGTTCTATTCAAAGCCACACGTTTCCTCACCTTCCTTCTTGCTCGAAATCCTCCACTTCAGCCGCTTTCTCCTTCTCCTCTTCCTTCCTCCTCCTCCTCCTTCCCTTTCTTCTTCTTCTTCTCCTCCTCCTCTTCCTTCTCTCCTTACTTCCTTCCTTCCTTCCTTCTTTCCTTCCTTCCTTCCTTCCTTCCTTCCTTCCTTCCTTCCTTCCTTCCTTCCTTCCTTCCTTCCTCCTCCTCCTTCTCTTCCTTCCTTCCTTCCTTCCTTCCTTCCTTCCTTCCTTCCTTCCTTCCTTCCTTCCTTCCTCCCTCCTTCTCCCTCACCTTCTCCTCCTCCTCCTTGACGGGGCACGAGGTGTTCCAGAATGTCCATAGGGGCCGCATGGAGGGCACTCACATCAGGAGCCTCTCCCCCCCCCCCCTCCTATCTCCTTATCCCAGCCGCCTCCTCCTCTTTCCTCACAACACCAGCCTCCTCCTCCTCCTCCTCCTCCTCCTCCTCCTCCTCCTCCTCCTCCTCCTCCTCCTCCTCCTCCTCCTCCTCCTCCTCCTCCTCTTTCCTCACAACACCAGTCTCCTCCTCCTCCTCCTCCTCCTCCTTTCTCACAATCCTAGCTTCCTCCTCCCTCACCTCCCTTCCTCTCATATCCGCCCCACACACAGCCCGTTACTGGCATAATCTGGCAGTCTTGCGAGAGAGAGAGAGAGAAAGAGCCTGAGTGCCGTCCTATGGCACTGTGGCACTCACTGGCACTTCCCGAGGCGGTCCTTCGCCTTTGAAGAGAAAGGCATCTCTATCGAATGTTCCTGGCGTCACGTGATTCCTCTAGGAGTGAGGAAGAGGAAGAGAAGGAAGAAGAAAAGAAAAGAGAAGAGAAGAGGAAAGAATAATAGAGAAGGAGAAGGAGGAAGATGACAAAATGGAGAAGGAATAGAAGGCGGTTCGGGGAAAGGTGGACAGCGTGAACCAGGAACCCATACTGGTCCGCCTGAAAGCATGTGGTGGATACTGCGAAGACCCATTGTGAGAGGGAGGAGGAGGAGGAGGAGGAGGAGGAGGAGGAATGGATCCTTGGCGCATGACACTCGGCAGAGAGTTGGTGATGGCGGTTGCGCGGCGACCCCCCCTCCCCTACCCCTACGCCCTAATGGTGGGTGGGGGGGGAGAGAATGAGAATGAGAAAGACAAATATAAAGAAAAGCAAAAAGAGAAAGACCGAGTAACAAGAGAAAGAGAAAGAGAGAGAGAGAGAGAGAGAGAGAGAGAGAGAGAGAGAGAGAGAGAGAGAGAGAGAGAGAGAGAGAGAGAGAGAGAGAGACCGAGAAACACTTCGCTCCACTCACAAACGATGTTAAGTTGGCATGTGCTTGTTCGTGCCTGCAAGCAGATGCATTCATAACACTTGCCCTGCCGCACGGCCGCACGCCCACCCGCCCGTCGCATGGGTCCGGGTCGCGCTCACACCCAGGCAGGTCACGCGCCCGAACGAAGCACCAATAAGTCACCATTAACAGTCCGCTTCACGATCGCCGCATCACCATTGGCTTTATTTCACTGCCCATTCTCCTCTCCCTCCCTCCCCCCCCCCCCCTCTCTCTCTCTCTCTCTCTCTCTCTCTCTCTCTCTCTCTCTCTCTCTCTCTCTCTCTCTCTCTCTCAGAGATAAAAGACACCGCTACACAATAAAACGAATGCGTCCTACTCTGAACGAGATAAACATGGATAATATATATATATATATATATATATATATATATATATATATATATTATATATATACATAGATAGATAGATAGATATAAATATGAGAGAGAGATATGGAGGGAGGGAGGGAGGGAGGGAGGGAGGGAGGGAGGAAAGAGAGAGAGAGAGAGAGAGAGAGAGAGAGAGAGAGAGAGAGAGAGAGAGAGAGAGAGAGAGAGAGAGAGAGAGAGAGAGAGAGAGAGAAGCAAGCATCCCTTTGCACGCGCTGGGAAAAGACTTTTAACAAGGCCATTCCGTGAACTGCGAAGCCCTTATCCCCTTTTCAAAACCCCCCTTACCCCCACCCATGCCAAACCAGCCGTATCGAAAGGCTATTTTAGCGCATTTCTTAGAAATTCCCCTCCAAGGTTCTTATAACGATTATTCTTATATATTTACCAAAGTCATTATTTTTTCCTGTACAGATTCCAACTGGGGGACATCTTTGAATTATTTTTCTTCTTCTCCTTTGAGTATATTGTGTGGTAAATGAATATAATGGTGAGTGGAGTATGCATATCGTGATGTATAGTTTATGCATAGTGTGGTGTATGGTGTATGCAAAATATGCAACCGCAAAATATGGCATATGACGTATGCCTATCAGAGATAAGGATTATCCGCCCTATCGTCTCCTTTCTTCGATCTCAAAAAAGGGAAATACCGATACATCATAAAAAGATACACACACAGCGCAGAAACAGCCCAACAAACGGAAACACAAACACGACTACATACGAGTTTCGGAAGAGCCTCTTAAAAAAACGCATGTCAGCACAAGTGACGATGACTAGGGCGAGGATTGACCAAAATTGCCACGACTTACAGTGAGTGACAATCACCCCCCTTCCCCCCTCCCCCGATAAGGAGGGACGACCCCACCTCTTCCTCCCCAACAGCTGACACGAGGGGGAGGGGAGAGGGGAGTGAAGAGGGGGTCGAATCCCTCCCATGCGTCACCAGGTCGTCATCACACCTCCTGGTTTCGCTCGCTGCTCACCTTCACCCCCACCCCACCCCGGCCCCTCCCTCTTCCTCCAGCACAAACCAACCGGCCTGCAGAAGCCCGCCATATGGGAGGGCGGAAACAGCACAAACCTTACCTTTGCCGGGCCAGTTTCTCTCCTTTTGGCCGTGGCCGTTACTCTGTGCACGTGTGGCATGCACGTGAGCCGTGGCCACAGTGCCTGCATCACGGACTTGCATCCCGAGTCCCGGCCGGCACAGGGCCAGCAGGTCGGAGTCACAGAGCCACACTCACGCCATCGTCACTGCATAACGTGGACCCGACGCCCTCGGCTTCCTCCTGCCTCATCCACGGCGCTGCACGGCGCCATTGGCAAGCGCGGTTCTGCGTTCCCCATAGCACGGGGCTATTCTGCTACGTCATTTCTTCGCGGTGCCACATTGCGACACTGGCACTGCCGCGTCCTTGCACGGAGCCTACACTGCGTCACTGGCATCCGTGGTCCCCGCACAGAGCCACACTGAATCACTGGTGGCACGAGGCCGCCGCGGTGCCACACTGCCTCGGCGCGGCCCCCGAACGGCGCCTCTCCGTGTCCCGTCCCCGGCGGCGTCCCCGCACAGGGCGAGCACGGACGGCGGCTCGACCGAGTGCCACACTGCGTCATTCGCAGCAAAGTCCCGCTCCGGATCCGGTGACACACTGGCCTCGCGTGAGCTCGCGCCAGCGGCGTGTGCGGAGGCCCTCGCTCGCCGTGGGGGCGGCGCTGCACCTTGCGTCACACGAAGCACACTTCACACTCCACACTCCGGCCGCCGCCGCCTCTCGCACACACACGCCGCAGAACCGCTGCGACGCCTCGCTCGCCCGCAACTACGTATAAGCTGGGTTGCGTGGCAGTAGTGCGGGCCACGCACGCCGGGGAGGCCAGACACACAAACTCACTCACACACACGCATACACGTCCACACACTGAGCGACGGGGACAGCGACGACGACCACGTCAAGAGAGGCTGCAGCGGCGAGGAGTGCAAGTGCCCACCGTAAGCCAGCCAGCCGCTCGGTGCCCGCCCGGCCCGCCACACCAACCACCCGCCCGGGATCGCTGCTGCAACGCAACTGAGCGACCGCGACCACAGGCAGTAGTAGGCGGTGGCGGCGGCGATGGCGGAGGCAACACACCACCACCGGCACGGGAGAGGAGGGTGAAACGGGGTGAAAGAGAGGGAGGGGGAGAGGGAGGGGGAGAGGGGGTCGGAGAGGGAAGACGGAGAGGGCGAGAGAAACGGAGTGGGCAGGGAAGGAGGAAGGGAAGGAGTGGGGAGCGGAGGGAGGGTGAGGGACAGGGACAGGGATAGAGAGAGACAGAGAGAGAGAGAGAGAGAGAGAGAGAGAGAGAGAGAGAGAGAGAGAGAGAGAGAGAGAGAGAGAGAGAGAGAGAGAGAGAGAGAGCAGGTGACTTAAACGTAGCAAGACGATGACAGGCTCAATCCTAGATGCTTTAATTTACTGCATTCTCTCTCTTTCTCTCTCTCTTTCTCTTTCTCTTTCTCTTTCTCTCTCTCTCTCTCTCTCTCTCTCTCTCTCTTTCTCTTCTCTCTCTCTCTCTCTCTCTCTCTCTCTCTCTCTCCTTCCCCTCTACTCTCTCCTTCCCCTTTACTCT
>NC_061821.1:22321088-22323588 GCF_019202785.1 Penaeus chinensis | reverse complement strand
CTCTATTCTCTCCCTCCCCTCTTTCCTTCCCCGTCCGTCGCTCCCTCCTCCCTCTCTTCCCATCCCCTCTCTCCCCTTACCCTCCCTCCTCCTCACTCCCCTCATCCCCCATCCCCTCCGCTTCTCTCCTCTACCCCTCCCCACCCCCTCCTTCCTCCCTCTCCCTCACCCACCTCCCCTCTCCTCACCTCCCCCCTTCCCCTCTCCCCTCTCCCACCCACCTTCCCTTTCCCTCCTCCTCTCCTCTCCTCCCCTCTCCTCCTCCTCCTCCTTCCTCCTCCTCCTCTCCTCCTCCCCCCCCTCCCCCCCCCCGCTATTCCCTTCCGCCGCCTACTCCCCCCTACCCCTCCTCCTCCTCCTCTCCCCTCCCCCACCCCCTTCCCGCTTTCCCCCAGCTCCTGCCCCACCTCCTCCCCCACCCCCTCCTCCCCTCCCCCCCCCCCCCCCCCCCCATCCGTGCCTGTGTCCGGAAAGTTCCCTCTTGCGTCATGGCCACGGCGAAGGGGGCGGGGCCAGGCGATGCTGCTGCTGAGGCCGCTGAGGCTTCTAGATGCTGTGTGGGTGTGTGCGTGCGTCTGGGTGAGTGAGTGGGCGAGTGAGTGGGGGGTTGAGTGAGTGAGTGGATGAGGGAGTGAGGGAGTGAGTGAGTGAGTGAGTGAGTGGATGAGGGAATGAGTGAGTGAGTGAGTAAGTGAATGAGTGAATGAGTGAGAGAGTGAGTGAGTGACTGTGTAAGTAACTATGTGAGTGAGTGAGTGAGTGAGTGAGTGAGTGAGTGAGTGAGTGAGTGAGTGAGTGAGTGAGTGAGTGAGTGAGTAAGTAAGTGAGTGAGTGGATGAGTGATTGAGTGAGAGTGGGTGAGTGAACAAGAGAGGGAGGGAGATGAGCGGAAGGGAGAGGGAGAGGGAGAGGGAGAGGGAGGGAGAGACAGACAGACAGATAGATAGATAGATGGATGGAAAGAGAGAGAGAGAGAGAGAGAGAAAGAGAGTGAGAGAGAGAGAGGGAGAGAGAGGGGGGGAGGGAGAGGGGGGGAGGGAGAGGAGGGGGGGAGAGGAGGGAGGGAGGGAGGGAGGGAGAGGAGGGAGGGAGGGAGGGAGGGAGGGAGGGAGGGAGGGAGAGAGAGAGAGAGGGAGGGAGAGAGAGAGAGAGAGAGAGAGAGAGAGAGAGAGAGAGAGAGAGAGAGAGAGAGAGAGAGAGAGAGAGAGGGGGGGGGGGGGGAGAAGAAGGGAGAGGAAAGGAGAAGAAAAAAAAAAGAGGGGCAGAAAGGAAGAGGAAAACAAACATAAAAAGAAAAGAGAGAGAAAAACAACAACAACAAATAAAACCAACCAAAAACCAGAGAGGCAGATAAAAGAAAAGAGAAAAATCGAAAAAAAGCGAGAAGATGCAGTAAGATTTTTTTTTTTTTTTTTTTTTTTTTTTTTTTTTTTTTTTACGGAGACATTAAGGAGACGGAACAAGCAGAGGCCTGGCCGTGACTCGGCGCTTCTGTTCCAATCACCGTGCTTGTCCGTTGCGTGCATGCGTGCGTGTGTGTGCGCGCGCGTGCTCTGCTTCCTGAATGTATGTAGCCTTCCGTGACGTGATTGTTTTGTAAGTAACGTTCGCTTCTGGTGTGTTTGTTTTGTAAGTAGTCTCCCGTGCTTATGTGCTTGTTTTGCAAGTAGCCCTCCTATTCTGTTGTGTTTATTCTGGAAGCAACCTTCCGTGCTACTGTTTCTTTTCGTTCCACAACGCCCCATGCTATTTCGCTCTACTCCACCACTCTGTAGCCTTTTAAACTCTATAAAAAAAAAAAAAAAAAAAAAATAGCCTTTTGAGGTCTCACCCTGTAGCATGTACCCTTTCTAGCTTTTGGTTTGACTAAGTAGTCTTTCGAGCTTTTGTTTCACATGCCGGTTACGTAACCAGCAAATAATCATAGCATTTTGCGATTATTAAAATACCCACAAATATAGTTCCGGTGGAGAGCAACTTTCAAATACTGATTAAATGTATGCAGTGCAGTGCTCGCTTTAAGCATTTATCCGCTTTTCCGGGATGATTATCAACTTGTATTTATATGAAAGAAAACAAAATATGAACAGCCTTATAATTTTTTTTTCTCTCTCTCTTTTTCGTTTTCTTTCCTTCTCTATTCACCTTTCATACTAGGTTCCTCATCTCATTCCCTTCCATTAAAAAAAAATCCTTTTCTCTTTCTTCCGTTTATCCCTTTCACTTTCTCTCCCTACCATCCTCTTCCCTTCTTCCTCCTTCCTTGTTGCGTCACTTCCTTACTCTCCTAGTAAACGCTACGGGTTTTGCACTCCATGTTTTACGCAACAACAAACAAACGCATAATGAAAAATAATAAACATTAAAGATTAATCAAAGACAAAGACAAATACAAACACACACACACTCACACTCACACTCTCTCACACACACACACACACACACACACACACACACACACACACACACACACACACACACTCATCCTCTACTCATACTC
>NC_061821.1:22301789-22314289 GCF_019202785.1 Penaeus chinensis | reverse complement strand
ATATTCACATTAATCCGTATCTTATCTGTTCATAATTCGCAAAAAATCGTAAAAATATGTCCTAATAATCTTTTCCTCCCATGAAGTCAGAGGAAGCCTATCTTCGGCAGAAATTCTCAACAACGTCTGTCCATATTGGTACCTAATCCCCCGTAAAGAACTTATTACATCCTTGCCCAACTTTTTTTTAAACAACCACCGATACCTTGAGAAATATATTTTTCTACGACCTTAGCCGAAATCTTGTCCACACCTTGCTCACCAAACAAACGCAGGAAATTATCTTGGCTGGAGTACTCTCTTACGTAACATCCTCTCATTTAATGATGGATAATTTGAAACCTATACTTTTTAACCCATATTCCTTGCCATACGTTGAATTATAAGAAACATTGCCAGAACCCGGGGCGGTATTCACCAAAGATCTTAGACAAAAAGATCCTATGATTTCGCCCCGTTGCCACATCTCAAAGTTAATGCTGGTAACAGAACACACATTTATATCGTAATAAACCCTATTTAGATAATCTATTGTAATGAGATGATAAGGTAAATATGTCAATAAATCTTGCTTATATCATAACGGTAATATTACACATTAAGTATATCTAAATGTGATGTGGCATACCTATGCTTATTATCATTGCATCAGTTGTAAAGACGGGCGCCGCTATTTGTACGTTTTAAACAAAATAGAGAAATATAAATGTAGGAGACAACTCAATTAACGTTTAATAATTTATCAAAAGAGGCCTCGAAGCTTTTCTAATTATTTCCAAAGCGGAATAATTCTCAACAGAAGAAAACTTGTATCAGAACAAGTTTAAGAGCCCTTAGGCTTTAGGGCAAAATTAAAGACAGTCATTGCGGACGTTGAATAGAAAATATCAGTAAAATATAAGAAATTACTTAATTAACGTTTGAAAATAAATTAAAGGTCCTTCTAAGACTTTTCTATCATATTCGATGCAAATTATCTTCAAAATTGTGTAAAATTATAGTTTTAAAGACTTCCACACCTGTCCTAAAACTTTGGCCGAGTCTTAGACAAAAGTGCCTGTCTAAGACATTTTCGTGGAGAGTCACAGACAACTTTGCCGAGTCAAAGACATATGAAGATAATCACACATCAGTAATGGCAACTTTCTACATATTCGCTGCAATTTTCTATTCGGAAATACAAATGGCGCCGCGCGGCTCCACAGCTGATGCAATGACAAAAACCTTTGGTTGCCCAAATTTTAGATGAATCTATAAAATGTGTTATCCTATTGTCATTATAGAAGTAGGTTAGTTATTGCAGTCTGTAGTTTAATCATATTACTGCAATCAATGGTCTTCATAGACTCTGCAACGACGTAAATGTTTATTCTATTACCAGCACTAACTCCGAGATGTGGCACGGGGCAAATCACAGGCTTTTTCTCGTCCAAGACAATTTTGGACCTTTCGTCAATACCGCCCCGAATCCCAAAGCCCCGTCACTGGTCGTTCATAATGCATTCAGCTCTCCTTTCTGCCACTGTATCATCCAGCAATCCACCTGCTTCTAAATGTCCTAAAATGGATGACGGTGACGCCCACATAATGTCTAATAATCTTAAAAGCACAATTACGACAAGTGAGATTAATTTTCTCCTGGAAATATCAATATACACTAGACACTGCGAAACCCACGTACGTAAGCAGCAAACTTCAAAATGACCCACATTCTTTTTTATCTAGGTAATGAACTCAGTAAAATTCCAAAATACAATTTCCGAATTATTTTTGGCCTTTGTTGACTGCTCTTCAAGTATATTCCTTGTCGAGTTCCTTAATTAAGTCTCATTAGGAGTGACACTTCCTTGGACACGCACACGGAACACACCACCTCCAGCTCAATTATCGGCACAAATTCCAGAAACCCGCACCTCTCTCTCGCTCGCTCAAACAAAAAACAAAAAAACTCCATTAAACAACAACAACAAAACGTCAAGGATATACATAAAAAAACGGAAAAGGAATAAACAAAAAAGGGGGATAAACAAAAGACAAACGCCACCATCGTCTCGAACGGAGAAATGACCGATTTAAAATTGCAAGACAACAACGAGACAAAAGCAATGCCATTTTCTTTTTATCTCCTATTTTTTTTTTCTTTCTTTTTTGAGGGGGGGAGGGGGTTATTCATCTCTTCTTTCTTCGATCGAATTTTTACATCTGTTCTCGTCTCGTTCCTTATATTTTATTTATTTTTTCATTCTTGTTTACATTTTTTTCTCTTTCTCTTCTTTCAATTTTATCAGCTGTTTATTCTCCTCCAATCTGTATTTTCTTCTTGATTTTTGTTTCTTTTTATATATCTCTTCTTCCTTCTATCTGCTTTTTTTCTGTCTGTCTGTTCTTTCTCCTTCGTTCCTTCTCGTCTTCCTTCGTGGCAGGGATTACGATTCACGTATTTTTTTTCTTTCTTATTTTGCATCCATCTCCAATTTTCTAAAAATATAATATCTTCACGCGTGATATTCTCAACAATAACAAATTACAATAACAACAAAAAACAACAACCTTCTTCCCCTTTCTCTCTCTCCAATACCTCTTCCTTCTTCGTCTTCACTTACATCTTTATCCTCATCTCCTCTCTTCTTCATTCTCCTATTTTCCTAGCCAAAGTGAACAGACAGAAGGAAGAAGAAAAAGAAGTGAAGAGAGAGAGGGCAGAGGAGGAAGAAAAAAAGAGAGAATAAGATACTCGTCGTTGACGATGACGATGATGACGAGGAGGCAGAAAAAGAAAAGGAGTTCAGGAGAGGAGGGAGAAAGTTAAAGATACAGAAGAACTGAGGAAAGCGTAAGACGAAGGAAAAGACAAAAAAGAGTAAAGCAGAGAATTAAGAGGAAGAAAAAAGAAAACAGGTTCGAAGATTAACAAGGTGAAAGAACGAAAAGAGACACAAGGATGAAATTCATAAGAGCACGGTTCAACCCAGCAAATAAGACCTAATAAACACATCGAAGCCACACCAGCAAAACCAATAAACTAATTCACGCTAAAAGGATATGTTTCACACATCGGTAACAAAAGAAAAAGTTAAGAGGATAGAAAATTAGAATGAAAATCGTAAAATTAAATGCGTATAGACATACTGATAAAACATAGAAGCCTACTGTTTAAAGAAGAAGAACAAATTATGATTATTGTCATTACTGCAACAACAACCACAATACATATCAATAATATTTCTAAAAAAAAAATAATAAAATGATGATGATGATGATGATGATAGATGATAGTT
Source organism: Penaeus chinensis (assembly GCF_019202785.1). Taxonomy (NCBI): domain Eukaryota; kingdom Metazoa; phylum Arthropoda; class Malacostraca; order Decapoda; family Penaeidae; genus Penaeus; species Penaeus chinensis. The sequence continues at coordinate 22,311,011 of NC_061821.1, read as the reverse complement.
GATGATGATGATTATGTATAATGATGATGATAATGATGATAAATGATAATATTGATAATCATAACAATAATAACCACAATAAGGACAATAACAATAATAATCATAACATTAATAACCAATAATAATAACAATAACAATAATATAAAAAATAATAATAATAATAATAATAATAATAATAACAACAATATACCTATAATGATAATGATGGTGTGTGTGATGATATGATGATGATGATAGAATGATGATGATGAGATGATGATGAACATGACGAATGAATAACAACCAACAATTCCCACCTCAACCACCATAACAAACAACAACCGCAACCATCACCATCTCCTCATCAACAACAACAATAACAACCGCAACACACTATCAAAACGAAAACTACTCACGGATGCTGCATAATGACCGAAGAGAAGCGCTCACACCTTGAGTCCTCACCACCCCCGCGCGCTCGAGGTCATGCCGCCTGACACAAGGTAGAGGAGGAGGGTGAGGAGGAGGAGGAGGAGGAGGGAGGGAGGAGGAGGAGGAGGAAAGGAGGAAGGAGGCAGGGAGGAAGGAGGAGGGAGAGAAGAGGAGGAGGGAGGAGAGAGGGGAGAGGGGGGGAGAGAAAAGAGAGAGAGAGAAAGAAGAAGAGACAGAAGAGAAAGAGAGAGAAGGGAGAGAGAGGGAAGAGAGAAGAAAGAGAGAAGATAAGGAGGGATGGAGATAGAGGGCAAGAGAAAAAGTGGGCAGGTGAAGTTGAGAAGGGTGAGAGGGAAGAATGGAAAGCGGATAAAGAAGGGAAGGGAAAGGAGAGGATTTGGGATAGAGGAAGGAAAAGGGGAATGAAAGGGCAGAAGGGTAAGAAGAAGAGGGAAAGATATTACGAGGAAAAAGGACGTACGAAGGGGGATAAGGGAAGGGCAGAAGATGGCGGGGAAGAAGAAGGGAGGAAGAAGGAAGGTGTAAGGGGGAAGGAAATGAGGAACAGCAAGGGGAAAAGAAAGGGAAGGGAAGAGGAAGGGAGAAGAGAAGGAGTGGAAGGAAAGATGAAAAGGAATGAAGTAGGGAAGGTGAAAGAGGGAAGGAGAATAGGGGAATGGAAGGGAGTATCTCTTCTTTCCCATATCCGTTTATTTTTTGTGTTCAAGAGGCTCCTTACCACTATGTTGAAAAAAATAACCACTGCGTCCTCCCAGTTCATTCATAAGTCATAACGCATGACTATAACTATAAGAAATAAAATGGGAAGACTAATGCTGGCAATTAGCCTAAGGATGAGGCAACATGGATCAGGGAAAAGACCAGACTGGAAGATATACACAAGACCGTTAAAAAGAAATAACAACGGGCAGGTCATGTATGTTATAGACAAGACGACAGATGAAATAAGTAACAGACTGGATATAAACAACGCAAAGCCAAGCCAACCAATGGCATCATACATAACGATTTTCGACCGAGGTTGGGAATAAACCACAAAGAAAATTTTGGAAGAGGTGAAGCCTCCGCCTTGTTAATATGGGAATAGACAGAATAATGATGCGATAATAGTATATATATAATATAATATATAATATATATATAATATATAATATATATTATACATATAAACACACATAGATACATATACATAATAGACAATACAATATACATATCAATATAATACATATACAGACACACACATATATATTTGGGTATATTTAACATATATATAATATATTACAATAACATACACAGACAACATAATATATATATACATATATACATATAATGTGTGTGTGTGTGTGTGTGGTGTGGTGTGTGTGTGTGTGTTGGTTTGGTGTGGTGTGTTGTGCGCGTGTGAGTGTGTGTATAAATATATATAATATAGATACATAAACATTTTGTATATATATACATATATACATTTTATATCACATACATATATATAAATATATACAATATTATAAACATATATACATATATATATATATTCTATATAATTTGGATATAAATATATATATACAATATATATATATATATATAATATATAGATATTATATACATGCGTTACATATGTGTAATATACATATAATGTATACGATGTACATATATTACATATATATACATATAATAATATTTAATATCCACACACACAAAAAACTCACAAAACACACACACACACACACACACACACTCACACACACACACACACGCAACCATATAGATATATACTAACAATAACGAGAACATTACCTACACGATCCCAAACACAATCAACGGCGTTTGCATGGCAGGAATGTTGAGCGATCGAGCGACACATGAGGCTGTCGCTGTTACCTTTAATGAGCCATTAACACATCAACCAATATCTCAATATAACATCTCTTGGTACGGCGACAAAGCTTTTGCATAAGGGCGAAATTCGGGCACTAATAAGGCCAAGAAAAGCACCCTCTTGTACCCGCATTCCTTTTGTACCTTACCCTCTCCCCTCTCCTCCTCTTCTCTTCTCCCTCTTTGCTCCTTCTCTCCCCTCCTCTCCCCTTTACCTGGTTGCTGTCACCTGCACCTGTTCGCAATTAAGGCCTGGGCGGTCCCGCCTGCTGTTTTGCTGCTAGCTCGCTCTCTCTCTCTCTCTAAATCAGTCATCATCATCCTTCTCTCTCTCCTCTCTTCGTCATATCTTCTCTCGTCTCTCTCTCTCTCCTCTCGTCATCTATCTCTCTCTCATCACACACTCTCACTACACACTCTCACTATCTCATCTCCTTCTCTTTCTCTCTCACTCTCTCTCTCATTTCCCCCCCCCCCTCCTCTCCTCTCTCTCTCTCTCTCTATCTCTCGTCTCCCTCTCGCTCTTCTCTCTCTCTCTTTCTCTCATCTCTTTCTCTCACTCTCTCTCTCATATTCCCTTTTCCCCCTCCTCCTCTCCCTCGCATCCCCCCCCCTCTCTCTCATCTCTCTCTCTTGCCTTCTCATCATCATCCTCTCTCTCTCTCTCTCTCTCTCTCTTCTCGTTTCCTTCTCTTATCTCTTCTCTCTCTCTCTCAATCTCTCCCTTCTCTCATCTCCTCTCTCTCTCTCTCGCTCTCGAATCTCGACTCTCAAAATCACTCTCATCACTCCTCTCTCTCTCCACTCGCTCATCTCTCCTCACTCTCTATCCGTCTCATCACTCTCTCTCTCTCTCACTCTCCTCTCTCTCTCTCTCTCTCTCATTTCCCCCCCACCCTCTCCTTCCCCCCTTCTCTCTCTCAATCTCTCTCTCTCTCTCTCTCTCTCATCCCATCATCTCTCATCTATCTCATATCTCTCTCTCTCTCTCTCTCTCCCCCCTCCCTCTCATAAGACAACTCTCGCTTTCTCTCTCTCTCTCCTCATCTCTCTCGACGTCTCCCTCTTCTCTCTCTCTTCTCTCCTCCTTCTCCTCTCTTCTCCTCTCTCTCTCTCGTCTCTCTCTCCTCTCCATCTCTACCTCTCTCTCTCTCTCCTCTCTCTCTCATCCCACTTCTCTCTCTCTCCTCTCTCTCTCTCTCCCGCCCTACTCTTCTCTCTCATCTCCCCCCCTCATCTCACTCCCCCCTCTCTCCCCCCCCTCTCTCCCCCCCCCCCCCTCTCTCTCTCCTTCTCTCACCCGCGACTCCTCTCTCTCTCTCAATCCATTCTCCAACAATCTCTCTCTTCTCACTCTCTCTCTCTCTCTCTCTCATCCCTCTCTCTCTCTCATCTCTCTTCTCTCTCTCTCTCCTCTCTCGATCCCTCCCTCCCTCCCTCCTCTCTCTCTCTCTCTCTCTCATTCTCTCCCTCTCTCTCTCTCTCTCCCTACTCTCGCTCTCTCTCCCACTGTCCCTCTCTCTCCTCTCTCTCACTCTCTCTCTTCTCGTCTCCTCCCTCTCTCTCTCTCTCACCTCTATTCTCTCTCCCCCCCTCTCTCCTCCCCCCCTCTCTCTCTCCCCCCCCTCTCTCTCTCCCCCCCTCCTCTCACCTCTCCCTCTCTCTCTCTCTCTCGTCCTCGTCTCCTCTCTATCCATCTCTATCCTCTTCTCTCTCTCTACTCATCTCTCTCTCTCTCTCTCTCTCTCTCTCCCTCCCTCTCTCTCTTACTTTCCCTCTTCCTCCCGTTCTCTCCCATCCCTCTCCTTCCCCAACACCCATTCCTCCTCCCTTCTATTTCATTCCTCTTGCCTCCCCTTTTGTCCCTCCCGGTCTCTTCCCTCGACCAATTATGCAAGGCAAGCAGGCAGAAGATCCCCACCTCTTCCCCCTGGCATTCGGTAAAGCAGTCGATTCCCCCAGTCAGCAGGCCAGCAGATCCCCCCTCCCCTCTCCCCTTACCGTCGTCAGCAAGCTAGCAGATTCCCCTTCCCCTCTCCTTTCGCCTCAGTCAGCAGGTCAGCAGATTCCCCCTTCCCCTCTCCCCTCGCCGCCGTTAGCAGGCTAGCAGATCCCCTTCCCCCTCTCCCTCCGCCGCAGTCAGCAGGTCAGCAGATTCCCCCTTCCCCTCTCCCCTCGCCGCCGTCAGCAGGTCACCAGATTCCCCTTTCCCCTCTTCTTTCGCCTCAGTCAGCAGGTTACCAGATTCCCCCTTCACCGCTGACTGCGACGAGGGGAGAGAAGAAGATCTCCAGCTCTTTCCCATTCCCGTTCGCCCAAAGTCAGCAAGACAGCTGATTCCCCCCCCCCCCCCTCCTCTTCCCCTTCCATCCTTACCACCCAGTTAGAATCAGCGCCCGCGTGGTATGTGAACGGATCAAGCATTTACTTTTTCCTTTTTCCTTTTTTTTTTTAGATTTGCCGGATGAATATTCGGAACGGAGGAGAGGGAGAGGAAGAGTGTACAAGGAGGGAGAAGGGGAGAAGGATGAAAGGGAGAAGGGTGAGAAGGAAGAGGAGTGAGAGTAGTAATCGTAGAAGAAATGGAATTCGTATGAAAAGTAAGAAGAAGAAGAAGAAGAAGAAGAAGAAGAAGAAGAAGAAGAAGGAAAAGAAGGAGAATAAGAATAAGAAGAGGAAGAATAAGAAGAGGAAAAAGAAGAAGAGGAATAAGAAGAAGAGGAAGAAGAATAATAAGAAGAAAAGGAAGAAGAAGAGGAAGAAGAAGAAGGGGAAGAAGAGGAGGAGGAACATAACCAATGCATCTGCTTTTACCTATAAATAACAATGAGAACAGCACTGGTAATAATGATGATAGTGATGCTGATGCTGATTACTGAGGTAGAAAACTGAGGAAACGATGATAATGATGATGATAAAGAAGAGAAGGCGAACCCATTATTGTCCTCATTACGCTAAAAGTTAAGTTAATAAAGTCTTGGTAATTATTTGATGTAACTAATACTTTTAGAATCGACTTCATTTCTTAATAATTTCCTCATCTATGGCATTATCCCCTTCTTACATCTTATATATAGGCAGATAGACAAACAAACAAACAAAAAGCAGATAGATAAATAGATAAACTAATCCACAGAGGGAGAGTTCTAGAAATAAGGGTCGAACCCTAAGTTTACTAATAATAATGAACTCAATTACGGATCTAAACTAAGCTTATCAAATTATACCTTATCGAATTAATTGCACGGGGTATCTTATTGACGATTAAGCTATTAATATCGGTTTTGTAAACTATCAATGTTGTTAATGGCATTCTGTTGTCATGCAATAATGTGGTTTTGCGATAATGAAACATGGCGTCTTTCCCGTAGAGTTTACGACACACCATGATCACCTGAGAAAATCTCGTGTATGTGGTAGTGTATGTGTGTATGCATGCATGTATGTATGTATGTGATGTGTGGGCGCGTGCGTGTGAGAGAGAACATCAGTAAATTACTTACCATAACCACAACTATTTCTTCTAGCCTCGTCACCACCACTACAATTACTTCTTGCAGCTGATCAACTCACCTGTAAGTAAAAGAAATTAAATTAATAACGATTCTTAAGGTATCTCATCATTATAACTCACTCTCACTCTCACTCTCACTCTCACTCTCACCACCACACACACACATACACACACACACACATACACACACACACACACACACACACACACACACAACTCACACAAGCCATCCACACACACAAGAAAACAATGCCATCACACAAACAAACACGAAATTCCCAGCCGACAACCTTGCCTACCATGACGTCACTAACATCGCGCAAGGACGAGATTTAAGTATGCAGTAAAAAAAAGGACGCTGTGGGGTAAACAAACAAACAAACAAACAACCGAACGTGCTTTGTGTGCATATCCGTTGCGAAAAAAACAACAACAAAAAAAAAACAACATAATAATAGCAGGCAGTTTGAACAGAGCAATAAAAATCATCACATAACAAGAATAGTAACGATGACAACAAATAACGCTCTAATACGTACAGAGGTATATTTATTCAGGTCGCTACATAAAACTAATCATCGAATGGTTCCTGTGGCCTGGGCAACGGACCTACGCAGGATATCATCACCACAATCCTCCAGTAACTTTTCGTGTAACCACTCTGGCAAAAAACAAAGGAAGAGATGAAAGGGAAGAGGGGGGGGGGTAGGGGGGGAAGAGGAGGCGGGGGAAGGGGGAAGAAGAGGAGGAGAAGGAGGTGGAGAATGAGAAGGAAAAGGAGAAGGAGGAGGAGGAGGAGGATATAGGGGAGGGGGAGGGGGAGGGGAGGGGGAGGAGGAGGAGAAAGGAGGGGATGGGGGAGGGGGGGAGAGGAGGAGGAGGAGGAGGAGGAGGAGGAGGAGGAGGAGGAGGAGGAGGAGGAGAAAGAGAAGAAGTAGAAGAAGAAGAAAAAGAAAGAGAAAAGGAGGAGGAGGAGAAAGAGAAGTAGTAAAAGAAGATGAAAAAAGAAAGAGAAAAAAAAAAGACGACAACGAAGAAGAAGAAAAAGAAGAAGAAGAAAATTAAAAAAAGTACGAAGAAAACGAAAAAGAAGTAAAGGAAAAAAGTACGTAGAAAATGAAGAAGAAAAAGAAGAAGAAGAAAAGGAAATAGAATAATAATAATAATAATAATAACAATAATAATAATAATAATAGTAAGAAGAAGAAGAAGAAGAAGAAGAAAGAAGAGGACGGAGGAGGAGGAGCAGGAGAAGGAGGAGGGGCAGGCGGCCGAAGGACACGACGGGACAGCATCCATTCTGGTTTGCATCATCACTATTTCCACTCCTTCCCCATTCACCGTTCCCATCTTTCTTCTCTTTCTCTGATTTTCCTTTCCGTATGCGTTACATTATTCTCTCTCTTTTTCTTATTCCACTTCTTGGTTGTTGTTTTGTGTTATTTGTTTTTATCTTCTCTGTTTTCTTTTCTTTTTTCCTGCTTCAGTTTTTTTCTGAGTCCTTCGTCGCTGTATTTATTCTTATTCTTATTCTCCTCTCTATCCTGTTTCTGATTTTTATGGTCGGCGCTTTTGGTCATTATGTTCTTGTTCTTCCCCTTCTCTTTTTCTTTCTTTTTTTCCCCATCTTTATCTCTATTTTTACGTCTCCTTTTTCTTCTCTCTTTAGATTCTTATTTGTTTAATTCGTTTTTATTTTATTGTATTCCTTTCACTTCTTTCAACATTACTTCCTTACCTCCTCTACTTCCATCCTATCAACTCTCGGACCAAAAAACTTTAGCAATCCACTAATTGGCAACCTCTTTCTCACCCCTCCTCCCCTCCCCCTCCACCTCCTGTCTTCCCCTTTCTTCCTCATCTTCCCCCTCCCTTACCCTCCCTTGTCCTCCCCTCCCCCTCCCCCTCCTGTCTACCCCTTCCTTCCTCATCTTCCCCCTCCCTTACCCTCCGCTTCCCTCCCCTCCCCTCCCTTTTTACTTTCCCCTCCCCTCCCCCTCCCCCCGACGTGAAAGGCACCCCTACCTTGCCCTCACCACCTCAAGGCCAAGGAATAAAGAGAATCAACAAAAGAAAAGAAAAGAAGAAAGTTGAAATGTGGTAAGGGTCACTAGGTCAGGCATAATATAAACATAATCATTATCATTTTTTTACTTTTTACCTTATTTTCTCCTCTTTCTCCCCTCTTTATCTTCCCTTCTTCGCCCACATTAGCTTTATTTTCGCAATACCACAGTTGTTGACCCTAGTACGCTGTCGTAATAGGATCTCATTACTACTACAAGCTACTCAATTCTTCTTCTTATAAAAAATCATTATCTCTTCCATTCCCTTCTACTCCTATACCTTTCCCTTCCTGCCGTCGCCCCCCCCCCCTCCTCCTCCTCCCGCCATCTCTCTCTTCCCCCTTCTTTACTATTCTTTTGTACTCCCTCTCCCTCCCTCCTATTCTTTATCCGTTTCCCTCATTCTTTCTCTACTCATCTTTCCCTACTCCTCCTCCCCTTCTCTTTGATCTTCTCTTTCCACCCACTCTTTAATCCCCCCCTCTTCCACCTCCCTTCCTTTCATCGCCTTTCTCCCTTCCCTCACCCCTATCCTTGTTAACTTTCATCCCATTGTCCCTCTCCCATCCTTCCTTCTTCTCCCTATCCCTTCTCTCCCTCCCGCTACCCCACCCCTCTTCCCACCCAACCATCCCTCCCTCCTTCCCTCCTCTCACCCCCTCCTTCTTCTCCTTTTCTCCTTCTGTCCATCTCCTCCTCCCTCTCCCCCTCCTCCTTCCTTCCTCCTTCCTCCCTCTCCCCCTCATCCCTCCTCCAACTCTCTCCTCCCACCTTCCTCCCTCTCCCTCTCCTCCCTTATCCCTCCCCCATCTCCCTCCTCCCCCCTCTCCCCCACCTACCATCTTCCTCCCTCTCCCCCTCATCCCTCCCCCTTCCTCTCTCCTCCCTCCCCCTACTCCCTCTCCCCTTCTTCACTCATCCCTCCCCTTCCTCCCTCATCCCTCCCCCTCCCCCTCCCCTTTCCTTCCTCCCTCCCCCCGCCCGCACCTACCAACGCCCCAAGACTCAACATCCGGGAATAACTCATCGGCGTCCGTAAATAGACCCGAGGTGACGCTATTGCTGGGTCACTCCTCGGGCGACGCGCAGGTGGTTCGCTCTCGCTCTCTCTTCTCTTTCTCTCTCTCTCTCTCTCTCTCTCTCTCTCTCTCTCTCTCTCTCTCTCTCTCTCTCTCTCTCTCTCTCTCTTCTCTCTCTCTCTCTCTCATTCTCTCTCTCTCTCTCTCTCTCTCTCTCTCTCTCTCTCTCTCTCTCTCTCTCTCTCTCTCTCTCTCTCTCTCTCTCTCTCTCTCTCTCTCTTTCTCTGTTAATTTATTTCGCCTTCTCTTTCACTGT
>NC_061821.1:22289289-22296789 GCF_019202785.1 Penaeus chinensis | reverse complement strand
TCTTTTATCCGGGCAGTTTCCACACGATCTGTAATGGCCACCAAGATGAATCCTCCTTATCAGCATCCTCTCTCTCACGACCGCTGGAAAAAAGGTCAAGGGGCCAAAGTCGTGACCTTTGCCCTAAACACACACATATATACATGCTCGGAAACAACACCGCCGCTGCCTGTCTCTCTCTCTTCTCTTCTCTTCTCTTCTATTATATTCTCCTTTCCTTTCCATCTCTCTCTCTCTCAATATATCAAATACATACATGCATTCCCACTCTCTCTCTGTTTCTCTCTCTCTATCTATCTATCTATCTATCTATCTATCTATCTATCTCTATCCCTCTCTCTCTCTCTATCCCTCTCTCTATATATATATATATCACTCTCTCTATCTCTATCCCTCTCTCTATCCTCTCTCTCTCTCTCTCTCTCTCCTCTCTCTCTCTCTCTCTCTCTCTCTCTCTCTCTCTCTCTATCCCTCTCGCTCTCTCTCTATCCCTCTCGCTCTCTCTCTCTATCCCTCTCGCTCTCTCTCTATCCCTCTCGCTCTCTCTCTCTCTATCCCTCTCGCTCTCTCTCTCTCTATCCCTCTCGCTCTCTCTCTCCTCTATCCCTCTCGCTCTCTCTCTCTCTATCCCTCTCGCTCTCTCTCTCTCTCTCTCTCTCTCTCTCTCTCTCTCTCTCTCTCTCTCTCTCTCTCTCTCTCTCTCTCTCTCTCTCTCTCTCTCTCTATCCCTCTCTCTCTCTCTCTCTATCCCTCTCCCTCTCTCTCTCTATCCCTCTCCCTCTCTCTCTCTACCCCCCTCTCCCTCTCTCTCTCTATCCCCCTCTCCCTCTCTCTCTCTATCTTCCCCTCTCTCTCTCTCTCTCTCTCTATCCCTCTCTCTCTCTCTCTCTTTATCCCTATCTCTCTCTCTATCCCTATCTCTCTTTCTTTCTATCCCCCCTCTCTCTCTATCCCCCCTCTCTCTCTATCCCACTTTCTCTCTATCCCTCTTTCTCTCTCTCTATCCCTCTCTTTCTCTCTCTCTCTCTCTCTCTCTCTCTCTCTCTCTCTCTCTCTCTCTCTCTCTCTCTCTCTCTCTCTCTCTCTCTATCCCTCTCTCTCTCTCTATCCCTCTCTCTCTCTATCCTCTCTCTCTCTCTATCCTCTCTCTCTCTCTATCCTCTCTCTCTCTCTATCCTCTCTCTCTCTCTATCCTTCTCTCTCTCTCTATCCCTCTCTCTCTCTCTATCCCTCTCTCTCTTTCTCTATCCCTCTCTCTCTTTCTCTATCCCTCTCTCTCTCTCTCTCTCTTTCCCTCTCTCTCTCTCTCTATCCCTCTCTCTTTCTCTTTCTCTCTCTCTACCCCTCTCTTTCTCTCTCTCTCTAGTCCTCTCCCTCCCTATCTTTCCCTCTTTCTCTCTCTTTCTCTATATCCCTCCCTCCCGCGTCCGAAAATGTGACCGCCTCCAAAGAGAAGGATGGGGGAAGGAGAGATGCCGGGGAGGGGAGGGGAGGGGAGAGGAGGGGATGGGAAAGGTAGGCGGGGAAGGGGAATGGAGGGGAGGGGGAAAGGTAGGCGGGGAAGGGGGGGGAGGGGAGGGAAGTGGCAGGACACACTAAATCGATCACCAACACTCCTTCCCCTCCCTCTCCAACCCCCCACTCTTCTCCCCCTCCCTCTCTCGCGTTCAACCAGCGGTCAGTGCCTCCTCGGGGACTGTAACCGCTGCCACAGAAATGTGTGTGATTAGATAGATAGATAGATAGATACACAGATACATGTATACATACATACATACATACATAGGCAGATAGATAGATATTTGGATGGATGGATGGATGGATAGACATAGTGGTAGAAATAGATACATACACAATAATAGTGAGAAAAGGAGGTGGAATGCAAAGATGATGAAGAAGAGGAGGAGAAGAAAGAGGAAGAGGAGGAAGAAGAAGAAGAGGAGAAGGATGAGGAGAAGGATGGAGGACGACGACGACGACAAAGGAGGAACAGGAGGAGAAAAGAAGAGTACGAAGAGGAGAAAACAGAAAGAAAAAAAGAGGAGGAGGGGTAGAAAGAGGAATAAAACAAGAAAGAAAGAGACCCAATAGTTCTTTCAGCGGGGAAACAAATTACGTAAGCCAGTGACGTAATTAGGCCTACTACCACCCCGGGCCACTAAGCAGTGGATTCATTGAGACTTCCTCTCTCTTTCTCTCCTTCTCTCTTTCTTTCTTTCTTTCTCTCTCTGTTTCTGTCTCTGCCTCTGTCTCTGTCTCTGTCCCATGTCTTTCTCCTTCACCCTCTGTTTTTTAACCTAATTCCTCAAATTCATTATTTTTAGTTCTTCCTATTCTAGCAAATGATATAAAAAATATATATAATAAATGAATAAGAAATATAAATACAAATAATCAGGTCAAAATAATTATCGATCTCCCTCCCCTTCCTCCCTCCCTACCCCCTTCCCCCCCACCCCACCCCCTCCCCTTCTCCCTCCCCAACGAGATGGCAACCTGGGTAACCTAGCAACAGCATGTTTAGTTGGCAGGTGAGCCACGTTGCTTCCTCCCACGACCTCTCTCTCCCTCCCCCCCTCCCCCATCTCCGCCACCCTTCCCCCTCTTCTCCATTCTCCCTCATCCCTTCTCCTCCCTTCCATCTCCCCCTCACCGGTCTCCCTCCCTCACCCTGAGCCTCTCCTTCCCTGGTCCGAGCTCTGTCGTCGCCAGCAGCTTCACACATCAGTAAACACACGCACAATATACATAAATATGCACGCACAAGCAAGCCGATACGCACCAGCAAACAAATAAACATAAAAGTACATGTACACATCCATCCATCCATCCATCCACAGCCACAGACACCAACACACGACCCCCCCCCCCCACACACACACACACTCACACACAAACAAACACGCGGACACAGACAGACACACACACACACACACACACACACACACACACACACACACACACACACACACACACACACACACACACAAACCCCCCTCCTCGCACACAAATACCCCCCCCCCCCACAAACACATGAGAGAGGGGGTAGGGCAGGGGAGGGGAAGGGGGGCCCGTCCTCCTAACCTACAATGATTTACATATCTCCCACAACGACCTTTATTACTGCCGCGCTCGCCCTCACACCTCTCAACGACCTTGAACGCTACAATCCAAGCTAACACCATAAGCCGGCGACCTTCATGGATTCTATATGGCCTTCCTGTGACTTTCATGGACTTGATATGACCTTCGTGCGACCGTCATGGACTCGATAAGGCCTATCTACGACCTTCATATACTCGAAACGACCTTCGTGCGACCGTCACAGACTCGATACGGCCTCCGTGCGACCTTCAGCGCTAATACTGACCTTCGATCCGTCAAGGCGACCTTCTCCCCGCCGCCGAGAGACCCTCGCACCACTTTAAACGACCTTCGGGCCAGAGGCACTCCATCGCCCGCTGCCAACCCGACCTTCAAACACCCACCTACGAACAGCGCCACCTAGGCACGACCTCCACATCACGACCTCCACATCCACCGCCACTTTAAACCGACGTCCACGACCACCACACGACCTTCACCACCGCCGCCGCCACCACGAAATGTCGGCCACCACCACAAGCTAACACAACAACAACGGCCTTCCCTTCATCCCCAGCACAAGCATCGCCGGGAAGGGGTAGGCCATCCTGCCGACCTGCCAGGCGCCCGCGGAGATGCCAATTAACCTGCCTCAGACCGACACATCTCCCCCTCCCACTGCTCCTCCCCCTCCTTTTATCTCCTTTTATCTCCTCCTCTCTCCCACCCATTCTTATCTCGTCCTCCCTTCTCTCCTTCCCCCCCCATTCCTTCCTCTCCCCAACCCCTCCCCAATCCTATTCCCTGTCCCTCCCCTTCCTCGATTCCCTAGCCCCTAGCATTACCTCATCTCCCCACCCACCTGACCTTCTCATACCACCCTTACTTTCTCCCTACCCATGCCCCCCCCCCCTTCCCATACCCCTCTCTCTCTACCCCTTTAATAACCTCCACCCCCCGCCCACCGAAACCCCTACCTCCCCTCCCTTCTTCCTTCTTCCCCTACTTCCTCCCACCCCTCATCCCCTCTTCCCTCCCCTCCTCCTTTCCCCCCTTCACCTCACTGTCCCTCCCTCACCCCCTCCTTCCTACTCTCACCTGCGTGTGCGTCCCTATTGAGCCAAGCGAGGGCCCTTTCATCTCTCCCACCCTTAGACACACCCAGGCACCCATCTCGATACACCCTGACACCCTAAAAAACACACCCTGACACCCTGGCACCTTCTCGACACACCCTGACACCTTTAAAGATATACATTGGCACCCTTAAAGACACCCTGAAACCCTGGCACCCTGGCACCCTTCTCGACACACCCTGACACCTTTAAAGATACACCCTGACACCCTGGCACCCTTCTCGACACACCCTGACATCTTTAAAAACACACCCTGACACCTTTAAAGAGACACTCTGGCACCCTTAAAGACACCTTACCTGTAAAACCGGATAGAACTCGCGGCCACGACTCGATGAATCTCCTTCAGATTCTACTAAATTAATGAACTTATTTACTTTCCCAACAGTTAATTAGCGTACTTTATTTACTCAATCGCTTTTATCAATTCACTTGTTTGTCTTCAAGGATAAACATTTAATCCCTCACTGCATTTGTCTGTGCGGCGACGTCCAACGCAACCTATTTTAACCCAACACTGAATTAACACGTGGACAATTATTACACAAGGGAGTAGGAGGCAAGGGGGTAGGAGGCAAGGGGGTAGGAGGCAAGGGGGTAGGAGGCAAGGGGGTAGGAGGCAAGGGGGTAGGAGGCAAGGGGGTAGGAGGCAAGGGGGTAGGAGGCAAGGGGGTAGCAGATAGAGGGGAGAGGAGACTGGAGAATGGGAGAGAAGGAGAATCGAGGTGAAAAAGAGGGGGGGGGGGGAGAGATGGGAAGCAGAGAAGAGCAGGTTGAGCAGGAAGGGGAAAGAGGGAGGAAGCAGAAATGGAAGAGGAAGGAGGGGGAGGACGGGAAGGCAAGGTAGGAAAGGGGAAGAGCAGGATTGAAGAACAGAGGGAAGAGGAAAAGGTGGAGGCAGGGGGAAGGAAGGGGTAACAGCAGTTGATCTTATATGAAAAAAAGATGGGCAGCAGGGGAAAAGCAGAGGGGAAGGGTAATAAGGGAAGAGAAGGGGAAAAGATAAAAGAAGGGAGAGGGAGAATCAGGAGAAAGGGAGGGAATACGGATTAAGCAAGAGGGAAGTGAAGGTCGAGCAGCAGAGGAAAGCAGGGGGGAGAGGAGAAGGAAGGGGAAAGCAGAGGAGGAAAGAATAACAAGAAAAGGAAAGCAGAGGAGAGAGGGAAAAGAAGGAAGGAAAAAACTGGGGAGGGAAGAAAAATAAGCAAGGGAAAGAAAATAAGGAAGGGGAAATCAGAGAGGATCGAGGGGAAGCAGGGGGAAGCAGGAGGTAGGGCTGAGCGCATCCTTGAATATTTCACAAGCGGAGAAGGGCGCGAGGCGAGGGGGGGGGGGGGCAAGAATCGAATAAAGCAGACAATGCAATAAAACAAAACAAACAAAATCTTTAAAAAACAACGATAAAAATAACAACAACAACAAAAAAATAGTAACGAGTTCACACACACACACACACACACAGTGTGTGTGTGTGTGTGTGTGTGTGTGTGTGTGTGTGTGTGTGTGTGTGTGTGTGTGTGTGTGTGTGCATGTTCTTTTGGATGTATGCATATTTAAGTGTAAGTTTGTATTTGTTTGTGTCTACATATCGATGTCTATGGATGTATTTGTATATATCTGCTTATTTGTGTACATACATCTATTTGTGTATGTAAGCATATTTGCGTGTGTGTACGTACTTGTATACAACTGCATATCTGTATCCACGTATGTATTTGTATAAGCATGAATACTTGTGTATACATACACACTTGTATATTTATACGTATTTGTGTATGCATGCGTATCCATATACACAAACAAATCAGTGAAAAGAAAATCCTCCTCAGGACGCGCCAGGAAGCGACACAAGGAACCATTAGCTCGGAAAGGAGTCAAGGAGAGCGCGACGGATGCAGGAGGAGGAGACGGAGAGGAAATAAATCAAGTCGCGAAAGAATGGAAGGTCAAGACACGAAGGCTAAGGCGGCAAATACCCACATCAACAGTAAGTTTAATGCGTGTACTGTAGGCGGATATTTGTACCCATAAACACACTCACAGGCAGACAGACACAAACACAACCTCCCAACTGAAGTGAAGGTCCCGCTGCCCGTGAATTGTTCCGAAGGACGAGTTTATTGCCTGCGTTGTGACTGGCGACGGCTTCCCTACGCTTGCCTGACAAGGGAACTTCAGGGAAATACTTTAGCACTTCTCTCGGTTCAACATTCATGGCGGGAGGGATGAGGGGGAGGGGGGAGGGAGGGGATGGGAGAAATAGGAGAGAGAGGGAAGGGAGTGGGGGAAGGGAGAGGGGGAGGGAGGGGATGGGAGAAATAGGAGAGATGGGGTGGGAGAAATAGGAGAGAGGGGGAAGGGAGGGGAAGAGAGGGAGGGGGTGGGAGAAATAGGAGAGAGGGGGAGGGAGGGGAAGAGAGGGAGGGGGTGGGAGGGAAGGAATGGGATGGAAAAGAGGGAGGGGAAGGGAAGAGAACTACATATAGGGAAGGCTGGGAAAGGGGGGGAAAGGGGGGATAGGGAGAGAAAGGGAGAGAGGGGAGGGGGAGTTTAGGATGGGGAAGGACAAGAGGGAGGAGGCAAAGGAAAGTGAGATGATTGGGAGAAGGAAGGGGGATTGAGGTAGGTAAAGAGAGGAGGGAGTGAGGGGGGAGAGGTAATTCGGTAAGTAGGTAGGTAGGTAGGTAGGTAGGTAATAAGGTATCCCTCTATCTCCTTCTATCCTCCCCTCTCCCTCTCCCCTCTCCCTTCCCTCCCTCCCCTTCCCTTCCCTCCCTTCCCTCCCTTCCCTCCCTCCCTCCCTCCCTCCCTCCCTCCCTCCCTCCCTCCCTCCCTCCCTCCCTCCCTCCCTCCCTCCCTCTCTCCCTCCCTCCCTCTCTCCCTCCATCCCTCCCTCTCCCTTTCCCCCCAAAAGCACCCCCATTCACCCGACACGCCCCCAGCGACAACCCCGCCTCCCCACGGGTCACCCCTCCCCTCAGAGGGCGGGACGAAATAAAATAAAATAAAGCACATGTTATGCACTTTGGGGAAAATCTTTTCGCCGGAGGGGATTTCGCAGATGAGATGGAGGAAAAGGTGAAAGGAGGGGGAAAGATTGCGAATGAATTTTACTCAAAACTTACAGACATCCACACACACGCAAGTATAGATACACATATAAAAAGAGTGTTTGTCTATAATAAATATAAATACACACACACACACACACACACACACACACACACACACACACACACACACACATACAAACACACACACACACAAGTACACACACACA
>NC_061821.1:22279289-22284289 GCF_019202785.1 Penaeus chinensis | reverse complement strand
TGTGTGTGTGTGTGTGTGTGTGTGTGTGTGTGTGTGTGTGTGTGTGTGTGTGTGTGTGCATTGCATTGTATATTTTTATATCTCTCCCGTTAGCGCTTCTCTTTTTCTTTCCTTCGGTCTCTTTTCCCCCTCCTCCTTCCCTTTTCCTCTACCCCTCCTCCCCCCTCCCTACCTTCCTAACCTGCCTCGTTTCCCCTTCCCTTTCCCCTCCCTCCCCCTCCTCATTCCCACTTCCGCTTCACCATTCCCATTCCACCTCCCTCTCCCCCCTTTCCCCTTTCCCCAATCCCCAATCCCTCCCTCCCTCCTTCCCTCCCTTCCCCCCTATTCCCATTACTTCCCCTCCTTCTCTGACCCATTCCCTTCACCCTACCCCATCCCCACTTCCCCTCCCTCCCTTCTTCCCTCACCCATTCCCTTCCTCCCCCTCCCCATCCCCCCCTCCTTCCCTCGCCCATTCCCTTCCTCCCCCTCCCCATCCCCCCTCCTTCCCTCACCCATTCCCTCCCTCCCCCTCACCATTCCCCCTCCCTCCCTTCCTTCCTCCCCTCCTCTCCTCCCTCCCCCTCCCCCTCCCTTCCCTGCCACAACAGCGCTAATTTCCCCTGTCGACGGCGCGGAGTGATCAATCCCTGTCTCTCCTTAAGCATTACCGAAGCTGACAAATTAGGCTCGGATGCAATGCGAGGGGAAGAGGAAAAGGAGGAAAGGGGGAGGAGAAATGGGGAAAGGAAAAAGGAGGAAAGGGGGAAGGGGAAAAGGAGGAAAGGGGGAAGGGGAAAAGGGGGAAAGGAAGGAGGAAAGGGGGAGGAGAAATGGGGAGAGGAAGTAAGGGGGAAAGGAGTAAGGAGGAAAGGGGGGAACTGGGAGGGTGGAAGAGGGAAAGTGGGAAAGGAAAAAGGAGGAAAGGGGGAAGGGGAAAAGGGGAAGGGAGGAAGGAGGAAAGGAGAAAGGAAGAAAGGAGGAAAGAGGAAGGAGGAAGGGGGAAGAAGAGTAAAGAGGAAAGAAGACATGGGGAAGAGGGAAATGATGAGAAAGGAGAAAAGGGGAAAGAGAGAAAGAAGAAAAGGTGAAAAGAGGAAAGAAAAGAAAGGAGGGGATAAGAGGACGACGAAAACATGTAAAGGAAAATTTAAGAAAGGAGGAAGAAGGAAGACGTGACAAAGGGATGGAGAAAGAAGGTGCGAATGAAAATTGGGATGAAGGCAGGAAAAATAAATTAATGAAGGGGGGAGCGAGGAGGATTAGGAGGAAGAGTAGGAAAAGGAGAAGAAAGGGAAGAGGAGGAGGAAGAAGGATAAAAAGAAGTGAGAAAAGGAAAAACTAAATTATACTTAATCCTTCACCAACATCACCGCTATTTTATATCACTACGAAGTCTATTGCTTACACATGTGTATACTCAAGTACACACATACTAACATATGTGTATAAATATGAGTAAGAATATGAGTATGTATATGTGAAGGTGTGTACGAGTATATAGTTGTATGTGTTAGCATGTGTACATGTAATTGTACTTAAATGTGTATGTATGTATCTATATATGTATGTATCTATGTATGTATGTATATAAATGTGTGTGTGTGTGTGTGTGTGTGTGTGTGTGTGTGTGTGTGTGTGTGTGTGTGTGTGTGTGTGTGTGTGTGTGTGCGCGCGCGTGTGCGTGTGCGTGCGTGTATGTGTATGTATCTTCACAATAAAAGAGACGTATTTGACCCGAGGATTATATCTCCGTCAGAAAATACACGTATTTTTGACGAAAATATTTGTCAGCATGAATACAGTTCGTACATGTACATGTATATGTAATACGAATATGTATGTAATACGAATATGTGTATGAGTACATGTATGTGTATATTCACACGCATGTACCTAAACAGAGCATGGCATCTTTGTGGCACTGAGGACGACTCTGCTTCCTTGTGCCACGAAGAGTATTCCCGTCAGCCGCGCAGGAGTGGCACTCGAAGCCTCTACCTCGGAATTTCTATCAAAGAAAATTACTCCACGAAGGAGGAGAAAGAAAATTTGGGGAATACCAGAAAAGGAGAAAAGAAAATGATTGGGGGAAAGGATAATAATAATAAAATAAAAAATATAGGAAAGATAGAGATAAGGAAGAATGTGAGAGAGGAAATACATATGCAAAAAGTGAAGAACAAAAATATATATGAACATAAAAAAAGAAGAAGATAATAATACATAAATAAGGGGAAATAAAAAAACCTCCACACAACCCCACCCCCCCCCAAAAAAAAAAAAAAAATAATAATAATAACCGCAGCGAGTAATTACAATGTCCAAAACTGTTAACGTGTTATCCTAGGAGGAGGAGGAGAAGGAGGAGAAGGAGGAGAAGGAGGAGGAGGAGGAGGAGGAGGAGGAGGAGGAGGAAGAGGAGGAGGAGAGGAGGAGAAGGAGGAGGAGGAGATATCGACCAAGTGTGACCAGGCGACCCATGGTCCACTTTCTCTTCTCCGGTTCTCTAGTTCTCTGTTCAATATCGGGAGAAGAGGAAGAAAAGGAAAGGGAGGAAGGAAGAGGAAGAGGAAGAGGAAGAGGAGGTAGGGGGTAAGGAAGAGGAAAAGGAGGGGAAGGGGAAGGAAGAGGAAGAGGAGGGGGAGGGGAAGGAAGAGGAAGAGGAGGGGGAGTGAAAGGAAGGGGAAAAGGAGGAGGAGGGGGAAGAGGACGTAAAAGACCAGAGAAGAAAATTAAATAACGGGAGAGTAAGAGTAAGGAGACGGTATAGTTAAATCAAAGAGAAAACGAGCAACATAAACGAAATTAACCTAAATTAAAGGAACGAAGACAAGAAAGAAATCCAAGATAATAAAGGCAGCAACGTAATAACAACAACAACAACAACAATTGCCACCATGGCCGCTCTCCTCCCGCACACGAAATAGGGAAACGAAGGAAGGAAGGAGGGAAGGAAAGGAGAAAGGAAGGAAGGAAGGAAGGAAGGAAGGAAGGGGAAAAGGAAGCGAGAAAGGGAGAAAGGGAGAAAGGCAGACAGGGAGAAAGGAAGAGAAGGAGGGAGGGAGGAAGGACGGGAGGGAGAAAGAAAGAAAGGAGAAAGGAAGGAGAAAGAAAAGGAGAAAGGAAGAAAGGAAAGAAGGAAGGAAGGAATGAACGCCAAGACATTCCTCCGGGATTTAAAAGGTCACCGACATTACTCCATCGATGCGAATGACCTTGACATTCCTTTGGAAGTGGAGGAGGAAGAAGAGGAAAAGAGGAAGGAGGAGGAGGAAGAGGAAAAGAAAAAGAAGGAGGAAGAGAGGAAGAAGGCGGAGGAGGAGGAGGAGGAGGAGAAGGAGGAGGAGGAGGAGGAAGAGAGGAAGAAGGAGGAGAAGGAGGAGGAGGTAGGACGAAGAGAAGAGGATGAAGATGATGATGATGATGATGATGATGATGATGATGATGATGATGATGATGATGATGATGATGATGATGATGATGATGATGATGATGATAGAGAGAGAGAGAGAGAGAGAGAGAGAGAGAGAGAGAGAGAGAGAGAGAGAGAGAGAGAGAGAGAGAGAGAAGAGGACAAGACAAACAAACAAAACGAGAGAAATACACAGAATGTAGAGAGGAAAAGGAGAGGAATACAGAGAGGAAGAAAAAGAGGAAGAGAGAGAGAGGAAGGCAGAGAGAGGCCAACCGTTGTCGGGATCAATATCGTTCCTATAGATGATTTCAGTGGACTAAACCCACCCCGTAAATGCACAACAGACGTGACAGGCACACCATCGACTGTCAATATCGCCAAAGGGCGGGTTCCTTTCGTGGACAAATGCCATATATTCCTTGACAATGCGAAGAAAGGAGAAAGGAGAGAGGAACAGCAAGGGACGGCTGCTAGGAGGAAGAAGAGGAATGGGGGAAGGAGCAGGAGGAGGGGGAAGGGAATGGGAGGAGGAGGAGGAGGAGGAGGAGGAGGAGGAGGAGGAAGCGGATGGGGGGAGGAGGAGGAGGAGGAGGAGGAGGAGGAGGAGGAGGGGGAGGAGGAGGAGGAGGAAGAGGATGGGGGGAGGAGGAGGAGGAGGAGGAGGAGGAGGAGGAGGAGGAGGAGGAGGAAGCGGATGGGGGGAGGAGGAGGAGGAGGAGGAGGAGGAGGAGGAGGAGGAGGAGGAGGAGGAGGAGGAGGAGGAGGGAAGGAGGAGGAGGGGGGAGGTGGAGGGGGAGGGGGAGGAGGGGGCCGGGGAGGAAGTAGAAAGAATTGTAGGAGGAGGAGGAAAAAGAAGAGGAAGAGGAAAAGGAAGAGGGAGAAGTAGAAAGAAGAGTAAAAAAGGGGGGGGGGGAAGGAGGAAAGGGAGAAGCGGAGGAGAAAAGAAGAAGTGAGGGAGACGAACACGCCCGAATGTTTACGCTACAGAATACCGCGGGTCGAATTCGTCACACGCACGAAAGTAACTCCCGCACGCACGCACGCACGCACGCACGCACGCACAAGCAAAAACCCAGGAGGAACGATGGAATAAAGAAAAGAATACCTAAAACTGAAAATTATTTTTTCAATCGGCAAACTGTTTGGAAAAAAAAGTTATGGCACTACTAAGGTCGAATCATAACAAACAATTCAATAATCCATAATATGAATGAAAAAAATGATAATAATGATGTGATGAAAACAATAATGATAATAATAATCACTCTCACCACCATGAAATAAAAAATGACGATGATGATAATGTAATTTTGATAATATTGGTGATCACAACAGTAATAATATCATCGTTACAAATAATTACGACTATAATAATAAGTAAACGATAATAAGGTAATATAGTAACGATAAAAAAACAACAACAATAATAATAATACAAAAATAATAACAATACAAGAATAACAACAATATTAATCGTAATAGCAACAACATACATAACCCAATAACATTAACTCATAACAATAAAAACAACAACAAAAACAACAATAAAAAATTAATCTCAATAAAATCACCCCCCCACCCACCCACCCAAAAAAAAAAA
>NC_061821.1:22260465-22262965 GCF_019202785.1 Penaeus chinensis | reverse complement strand
TCAGCGCGCCCGAGATATAAATGTTTATGAAATTGGACGTTTGTTTTCTTGGGTGGTGTTTGTTGTAGCTTTTGCTTTTTATCGTTGGATGGTTAATTCAGTTTTTATTGATATTATTGTTATTATTAATCATCATCATCGTCATCATCATCAACATCAACATCAACAACATCAACATCAACATCAACATCAACATCAACAACATCAACATCAACATCAACATCAACATCAACATCAACATCAACATCAACATCATCATCATCATCATCATCATCATCATCATCATCAACATCAACATCAACATCAACATCAACAACATCAACATCAACATCAACATCAACATCAACATCAACATCATTATCATTATCATTATCATTATCATTATCATTATCATCATCATCATCATCATCATTTAATATTGTTGTTGACGTGTTTGTAGTTGATAATTTAAATATTACATTTTTCCCGTTATTTTTCGTTTCTGTCATTCGGGTTGTTGCTGAGGCAGCGATTCTCGAACGCGGTTAAAATAACTTAAAATGTTTTGAGCGGGAAATTTGATCTAACACGTGCATGTCCGTCTAAACTGATTTCAGACTGAAATAAAAATATATCAGAAAAAAGGGAATATGAGGAAATAAAGAGAAGAAAAGGAGGAAAGAAAGAAGGAAGAAAAAAATCAGAATGAAAGAAAAAACGAAAAGAAGAAAGAGAAAGAAAGAAAATGAAAAAAGTCAGACATTCAGTCGGGAATCGGATATTTTTTATTCATTATTTCTGACATTATTATTATCATTTGATCTCGGAAATTATGGGCATTAATGTTGCCCCCCCCCCCCCCCCTCTCCCCCTTTCCGACAGGACCCGCACGCAGATGTTTCCAGAATATCATGGAACGATTGACGATTTTTTTTTTTTATTTACTTTTTTATTTGCTTTATTACTTTAAAAAAATATTTATGCGATTGTTAGTCAGACTGTTATTTGGTGTAATTTGGAACGTACCAAAATTAAAGCGGCAGGAAATCGGCGCTTTTAGACGGAGAGTCGAAGGTTCCACGCGCGCCGAAGTAAATATTAACGAATGGGGATAATAATATGAATGAGGGCTAATAAATAAATAGATAAATAAATAACTAAATAAATAAATAAATAAATAAATAAAGCCCCTTCCTCTCAATTCATTATTTAATTGGGGGGGGGGGGTAATAAGGGGATGTATTTGTTTTATATATATGACTTACTATAAATCCTACGCCTTTTTTTTTTTTTTCTTTCCTGACCCCTTTTTTCTCTCCTATGCCCCTCCCCCATCCCTTCATTTCCTTCCTTCCCCCCCTCACCCCCACCGTTCATTCCTATCACTACCCCCTTCCTTCCCTCTACTCCCCCCCCCTCTCTTCCTTCCCCCACCCCCCTTCCTGCTCTTCAGTCTTGGAAAGGTCATCGGAAATTTAACCTGATTATAATCTCTTTTGGTCAGACTGGTCTCGTGACTTTATTTTGTATATATTATTTTTGTTTTTTACATTTTATTATTATTAGGTTTTTTTTTTTTTTTACCTTTTCTTTTTCTTATTACTTTTTTTTTTTCTTTTTGAAAGTATCATTAATGCTGATTCATGTTTGTTGATTGATGCAGGTGATTGATGTTCGAATTATGTGAAGGGGAAGGGGATAAGGCGGTGGGAGAAAACGAAAAGAATTAATGGGGGAATGAGGAAAGGGAAGAAGAGAAGGAGGATGAGGATGTGAGTTAAGGGAAGAAGAAGAGGAGGAGTAGGAGGAAAGGGAAGAGGGAGAGGAGGAGGAAGAGGAGGAGGAGGAGGAAACGGAAGAGGGAGAGGAGGAGGAAAAGGAGGAGGAGGAGGAAAGGCAAGAGGGAGAGGAGGAGGAGGAGGAAGACGAGGAAAGGTAAGAATATGAGGAGGAGGAGGAAAGGAAAGAATAGGAGGAGGAGGAAAGGAAAGAAGAGGAGGAGGAGGAGAAGGAGGAAAGGGAAGAAGAAGAGGAAGAGGAGAAAAGGGAGGAGGAGGAGGAGGAAAGGGAAGAAGAGCAGGACGAGGAGGAGAAAAGGGAGGAGGAGGAGGAGGAAAGGGAAGAAGAGGAGGAGGAGGAGAAAGAGGAAAGGGAAGAAGAGGAAGAGGAAGAGGAAGAGGAAGAGGAAGAGGAAGAGGAAGAGGAAGAGGAAGAGGAAGAGGAAGAGGAGGAGGAGGAGTAAGACGGAAGACTGGAGAAGAAGGAAGATGAGGAAGAGGAAGAGGTGGACGGAGGACTGGAGAAGAAGGAAGAGGGGGGGGGGGGTGAAGCGAACGAAAAAATGGAACAGAAGTAAAGCAGGTGATGAGTGTGGGAGGAAGATTGGTAGAAGCAAGGGAAGGGTAAGAAAAAGAATTGAATCGGTTTATTTGTTTATATGTGCGTTTTTGCGTGTATGTGTGTGTGGGTGTGCGTGCGTGTGTGTGTGTGTGTGGGTGTGCGTGCGTGTGTGTGTGTGTGT
>NC_061821.1:22230465-22255465 GCF_019202785.1 Penaeus chinensis | reverse complement strand
AGCAAAAGAGGGATGAGGGAGGTAGGAGAGTGGGAGGAGGATGGGAGGGAAGGAAGGAGGGAGGGTGGGGGGTAGTTAGATAGATAGGTAGATTGATAGGTAGGTAGGTAGGTAGGTAGTTAGGTAGATAGATAGGTATATAGGTAGATAGATAGGTAGGTAGGTAGGTGAGAGACAGACAGACAGACAGATAGACAGGCAGACAGACAGATAGACAGACAGACAGACAGATAGACAGACAGACAGACAGACAGACAGACAGACAGACAGACAGACAGACAGACAGAGAAAGAAAGAAAGAAAGAAAGAAAGAAAGAAAGAAAGAAAGAAAGAAAGTAAGAAAGAAAATAAGAAAGATGGAAAGAGAAAGAGAAAAAAGAAATAGATTAGAGAAAGAAACCCAATGAGGCTGTGATACAAAAACAACAATTGGCAAATGAAAAAGGGTGTAGGAGAAGAATTGGTAATCCCAACAGCAAAATTCTTCCCTGGCAGGTGGTCGCAGAAAGCCTGTACCTTTTCAGCGTCAGCGCCTTGAAATCACATCTCATCTTCCAGAGAACAACATGTCTTCCTGTAACAAGTGTTCAAAGTAAGTCGTGTGGTTGATAAAATAACAAAAAAGGAAGAACAAGAAAATGTACGGATGTGCCGAAAGCCTTTTTCCTGTATTGCTTCTTCGTAGCCTGAAGAAGCAGTACAGCGGAAGGGCTTTTGGAATATTCGCGTGTTTTCTTGTTTGTGACTTCGGTGTTTTATTTACAATTTGTTTAGTCTAAATCCTGCAGGAAAGAGTCATACACTTCTTTTTATCTTTGGAGATAAATATATTTAATATTGTTTAAATAGTAAGATTGTTTAGTTTAGTACATTACATCACAAGGTTTGTTAGCTTTTTCAGTTTTATTAATGGCTAAAAATTGTATAAGTAGTAATTATTTGATTCAGAACATATTTCAAGAAAAAATCATTGGTGTTAGGAAGGGAATCATTTGCTTATGTTGATCTATTCTATTGAACATCATTAGTTCGTAGAGTTTTCTTCTAGTGGTCAAGTATATGTAGATTTTTTTTTTTCACCATCATATTGCTAAACATTGCTTAGCTTTTTTCCTTGTTTTAAAACCTCAACTTCCTTCCCTTAAGTTGATTTTTGTAAATTACCAGGGAGTTCAGGAAGTAGGAAGAAAATTATCTAAAGGCATGAGGCATAGATTAAAAAAGAAAGAGAATATAAGAAGAAAATCCATTACAGTCCTCATCACTATTCTCATTAGAACTCATCAGCAGAACAAGCTGCATCACAGGGCATCTTAGCTGTGAATAATTAAGTGAGGATCATGAGTGCAGCAAAAACTAAACAGGTTTTCTCATAAGATATTTGTGTGGATGCTTCACGTTTACTGGGAAACATATTCTGTTATGATGTATGTGAACAGGTGCGGGTGTGCTGCTGGTGCAGGTCGTCAGCAGAACAACAATGATGCCTACCTTGCTGATCTTTTGCGCATGACAGACCAAAAGCTCCTTGACCTACAGCAAGAAGCAGAACGCAGTCAGCGACAGGCTAAGGAGTATGAAAACCAATGCTCCACTCTCAGGAAACAAGTGAGTGGTAATAAGAATGATTCTGAAGAATTATCTCTTTACTTGATTATGAATCCAGGAAATGAAACCTGATTTGTAAGTCCAATAAACAAGATAATATAGAGGAATTAGTTCTTAACATCATAGAGAAATTATTAACTGAAATTTGACTTGCAGGCACTTTACCAAACTTCAGCTAACTTCATTGAGATTTTGTTTTAGAGAATAAAACTTACTTGACATAAAAATAATTCTCTTTAATAGCTTTATTGTGAAATCTCTGCAAAATATTATTACAAATGTGCATTACATGAAACACTAAGATTTATGTACAGTAAATATGTATTCTGTACAATTATAGTCCATATAGTCTGAATATGTTATCTGCATAGAAATGAATAGTATAATTTTTAAACGCTACCATTAAGAAACACCATCAGCTTGGGTTTAATGAAAAGACCCTCCCTTTAGGTTGCATCCAGAGAATCAGAGATCGCAAGGCTCCAGGGTTTGTTGGAGGGAGGACGGACAGTAGCAGCTGTGCTTGAGGACAACCGCATCCATGCTGCTCATGAGCACCTCCACCAGCTACAGCTTCACAATGATCTCCTTACCAAGACGAACATACAACTGGAGAATAAGCTGAAAAGTAAGGCTAAAATATTTGAAAAGTCAATTATGTGACATACCTGTTATATTATTCATTAATAGGGTTTTGTGTGTTTTTTTTTTTTTTTTATAATACATTTTAAACATTTGAAGATTTTGCTTTTTCTGTGCTCAACATAATTTTGAAATATTTTTAAGAGTTCAATTTATATCACCAGATATTCTTGGAGATACGCATGAAGCCATGAACCGAGCTGTAGAATTGGCTGACGAGAACACAGACCTCACCAAGGAACTCCATGATGTTGAGAAGACCAATCGCCTCTTGGAGGAAGACGTTCTCAACACGGCAGAAACACTCACACAAAAGCTGCAACGCACAAAGGTGAATAGTGCCATTTCGTTAATCTTGTGTTTATTTTTATCTATTTTATTTCAGTTATTAATATTTTTGAAAATATATGTGTGGAGTTGTTATAGTAAATTTTTATTGGACTTATCTTTCGGATAATTTTCTGAAGTTTTGTGTCATTGTTGAAAAATTTATTTTTAATTTTAGCACTTAGGAGAGTTAAGTAAGTCAACAAACTTCATTCTCCTTGCAGTCTAAACTTATGAACTGTGAATCAGACCTTGCCGAGCAACACCGTCTGTTCCACATCATGAGGGATGAACGTGACAGGCTCTACAAGGAGCTGATTCATGTGCGTCATGACCACTCACGCCTCACTCATGATCACACACGCTTAGTGACAGAACGGGTACCAATGTTAGATGAAAACAGGCGTATGGAGGACCTCTTGCGAAAAGGACAGGAGGAGAAAAAGACACTGGTGGATAAGATAAATCATCTAACAGTGTCCTGTGAGTTACTGTGGAATCAAATGTGAACTGAGTCTTTAGTATTAATGTTGTAGTATTGTGGATGTGTATATTTGATACTTATTCTGATGTTTGTTTTTCAGGTCTTGTAATTTTTTAAGTCATTTTAAAAAGTATGGAAAAGGAGTGTAGTTTCAAGTCTTAATATTTTGTCCAAAATTGATGGCATCTTTGTGCATCATCAAATTACTGACAGAATATTTTTATGACTAAAGTAACATTCCTCCCAAACAGTACAAGAAGCTGAAACTGAAAAGCTTCGCCTGACAGACGAAGGAGAGACCCTTCGTAAGAAGATTGCAGAGTTGACAGAGGAGAAGGACACTGCAGAGCAAGGGAAGTCCTTCTACACCAGTGAGACGATGAAACTGCAGGGCCAGAACAAGGAGATGGAGCAAGAGAGGGACTATTACAAGGAAGAAATGCAGAAACTCCAGACTAAACATATGCAGCTGGAACAAGAGCTTGACTTCTTTAAGGACCAGTCTGGGGAGGTCTGTTGTAGCCTTTAGTGAATATATGTTTCATACTTCACTTTAGTTTTTGTTATTGGTGCTTTTGTACTTGAAAGCTGCATAGAAAGAAGTGGGAAAATACAAAAAAAATAATCTTTACTTATAAGATAAGCTCGTACACTAAATATTTCTGATATATGTTGCTTTGTTTACTCCTCTTATTTTTTCATTCTGCATGCTGACTTTGTGAAAACAATATTTAGATTTAAATTTTAAACATTTAGAACTACATAATTATTACAGCTATCGAGAACAAAGCAAGCTTTGGAACAATCTCGAGAGTACATGACAGATGACATGTCTAAACTACAAGCTCAGCTTAAGCAGCTGCAGCTAGAGAGGAATTACTTCAGTGAACAGCTCAATGTGGTAAGATTTGCAGGGATGATTTACTTTTATTTTATTTTTTCACCATAAAAAAACTACTAGTTTTGGTTTTAAATTGTTTTCTGTGCATATTCTTATTCTGTGTATTATTAAAAAAATAGTCATTAAGGAAGATGAAATAAAAAGTGTAAGTATTCACTGACAGTTGAGAAAAATATTTTTAGACTGGCATTACTTTCATAAATTTTTCCAGAATCAAGATGAGAAGAGACAGGCTGAGAGGGAACGAGAGTACTATAGTGAACAAGTTCTTCAGCTACTAGACATCCTTAAATCAAAGCCAACATCAACACCCTCATCACCAATGCAGATTGGAAGAAAATCAAAGCCTGTGTCTCCAGTAAGTGAATTTGTTTGTTTATGCATTAAAAAAAACTCCTTGAAGAGTAAGTGTATCAATTTTGTAGTAGAAAAGAATACTGTGTAAATGATCATCTGTTATTAAAGGGCTTTGATTTCTGCTAATTATTTGTGTATATCTCTCTCTAAGGAAAATGAGCTTGCACGAATATGTCATGAAAGAGACGTCTTGAAACAAGAGAGGGATTTCTACAAGATGCACTACCAGTCAATGAGGAATCAACAGCAAGCGCCATTGTCTGGCAGATCAGGCAGCTCTCCTGTATCTGGGCCCTCTGGAATTCCTGTATCAGCAGGTTCTGTTCCAACAGGGATACCAGGGGCAATGCCATTGGGTCCTCCAGGGATTGCCCCTCCATCAGCAGGTCTCATAGGCAGTCCTGCCTCTGGATCACCTCCACCCAGACCTCAGTCTGTACCAGGAGCAGGTAAGTTGCCCTGAAGACTAAGGCTGTTTGCTTTGATTGTTGAAATTTAATTTGTGTATTAAGAAATCTCATATGTTTGCACTTCACTTTACTACTACACTACTACTGTGGTTACAGCGGATGTAGAGGCAGTTAGACGAGAACGAGATTTTTACAAACAGCAGATGGAATACTTCCGCCAGCAGTACAATGCACAGATGTCCCGCATGCCCTCTGCAGCAGGAGTTCCATCAGATGGCCGGCCACCAATGGCCAGGGTGAGTGTTTTGTATCTTTGTGTAAAGCTTCGACAGGTTTTGTTGTATTATGTGTATGTGTGTCTACATAAAGCATGGAATAGTCTGATATGCTTGTGAGGTTTCTGAAAATTATGGTATTGCTACTGGAAGGAGAACTGTATTGATAAAATACTAAAACATGCAGTTCAAAATTACATGTCTGAAGCTTGTAATATACATGGTATGGTCTATAGTAGATAAGGGGTGTAGGATAAGTTCATAGATTTAATATACACAATATTGGAATCATGAAATAGTGGACTATGTGAGTACCAATCCTTCTTCATCAGGGATCTGCGGAAACTTCCCCTCCTGTGGATGCCGACTCAGCAGCTGTTAGGAATGAGATGGCAATCTACCAGCAAGAAAGAGATTTCTTCAAGCAGCAGTATGAAAATTTAAAGGCTAGTCTGGCTCAGCCAATCCCTCAGGTAATTTGGAAGTTTAATTTTTATGATTGTTTCAAAGAACTGTTTTCTTCTCCTTTTTGTTTTAAAGTATAAATCTGTTTGTCCCATAGCTTTAGTAGAATTGAAAATAATGAGAAATAGGTAGCCTTTGTTAGTGTCAAGTCTCATGGAAACACTGTTGCAATTTTTTAAGAGAACATGCAACATTTTTATTATAACAGTATATTTTCTGTTTTTAGTCCAATAATATGAAGAAATGTATTATTCATAGGAATATTGATATATGTAAACCGTAAAAAGGCAATTTGATATGCTGTGTAATAATTATTTTGTAATATTCTTCCTGAAGATAAAGATTAACCACTTCTTGCTTTTACAGGGAGATGGTACTAAAGAAATAGATGTCAGTAATGTTATACGAGAGCGAGACATCCTACAACAGGAACGAGATTTCTTTAAAAACCACTACAATGAAATCTCTCGCAGGATGGCTCAGGCGGCCATAACAACACCTTCTGTGCCTCAGTCCATTGTTAGCTTTTTTTCCACTCTTTGTAAACTCAGCTGAATATGACTGGAATGAATATAAATATAGCTATATAATATAACTCCACTGAATACAGCTTCTTAATTCATTATTAGAATCAGATTGAATGGGATTAAAACAATAATGGTGTTAGGGTTGGAAGAATTGCTTCTAGTTTTTATTTATTTTCTTCTTTCCAGAAACAAGAAATAGAATCATTAATGGCAGAGAAACGAGGGGTTGTAATAGCCAAGGCGGACTTGGAGGCGAAGGTAAATTTGTCCCTTGTTCTTGTAGTTTCATTTCCAGTTTGATTTATATGTTTTTTATCATCTTTGACACGTCTGCAAGGATAGTAGCAGTGTCTAGTGGATAAGTATCAACAAGTTATAGTCATGTTAACACCTTATTTCTCTTACTTCAGGTAAGAAATCTTACTGAAAAGCTGAGAGAAGTTGAACAGGAAAAGAATGAAATTGACAACCACACAAGGGAGCTTCATGCAGCCATTGAAAAGTGAGTAGAAAAAGAAGGAAAATTTATTTGATTGATCTGTTAAGTGATTAAAATGTAGATGATATATCTTTTTTTAATGTATATAGGCATTGAATTTGTAGTCATTTTTATTAATTTCTTTGTCCTTTACTTAATACTCATTCTTAAACACACACAGACTCTGTGGAAAATTGCTTGTTACTTACTTTTTAAATTTAGTATTATTTGTAGATTTTACATTGATAATGGCATTAAGTACGTATTTAATGTATATCTCTTTGTGATTATGTGATATTTGTTCAGACTCCAAGATGCTGCCACCCAGAGGTATCCCCCATCCACGCAAGCCTTCATCTCAGAGATAAGAAAGGCTCGAGATGCAGCTTTGACAGACCTTGATAAGGTGAAGAAGGAGCGGGAACTGCTCAGGGAAAAATTGAGGGTATGTTGAATTTTATGTATTTATTTTTATATAAGGTTATCAATATTGTTTTTCTTTGATTTTGCTTTTGATAAAGATTTTAGTTGTTGCCTTTATTGTTGTTGGTACAGGCCTATCCTGCAATTGAGTCAATAGATGTATTGTTGATCGATTATGCAGTGTTGAATTTTCTCTTCCCTAAAAACCTTTAGTTAGCGAGAGAGATGTTAGTGGTTGGTTATGTGATATCATGATAACTACTCTACACAGTGTTTAATTGTGGCATTGTTTATTTTTTTGTTTGCGTGTATGTCACTTTGTGTTTGTGTTTATATCGGAATGGAGTGTTTTACAGTTTCTATATATTTGTTTTGTACATTTTTGTTACTGTCTCACTTTAAAATTTTATTACAGTAAAGACGATTATTACTAAAGTGCCTCCAAATTTATTGGGATACGGCTCATATATGATGAATGTGATTGGTTAGAAAAGTAACCTCATCAAACACATATTATAATGCTATCTATGTATGATTGATCTCCTTATGGTCTGTTTTTGAGGAATGTAACCTGGCTGTATGAGAGGGATACTGGTATATGTGAAGCTACTGTCTTTTTTCTGAAAACAAAAACTTTTGATCAGTATTGTTATTGTTGGTAATGGTGTTGTTATTATTACTATTATTCTTAATATTATCAGTACCATTTTTTATTGTTATTATTATCTTTATTTTTGTTTTTTATTATAATTATAATTATTATTATTATTATTATTATTATTATTATTATTATTATTATTATTATTATTATTAATATTATTATTACTGTTATTATTTTTATTATTATTATTATTATTATTATTATTATTATTATTATTATTATTATTATTATTTTTATTATTATTATTGTTATTATTATTATTATTATTATTATTATTATTATTATTATTATTATTATTATTATTATTATAATTACTATTAATGATAGCAATACTAGTAGTAGTATTGTTTTTGTTGTTCTTCTTTGTTATTATCATCCTGAACATCATTACCTAAATCGTCACCACCCCCAACCTCCCATCCAGAGCGCCACCACCAGCCAGATGCGAGAGAAGGCCACCTTGGAGGAGGAGGCGTCCAACCTCCGGCACCAGACGGAGGAGGGAGGCCGGGTCGCAACGGAATTGCATCAGCGCCTGCAGTCCCAGGGCTCGCTCATAGCATCGCTGCAGGATCAAGTGCAAGCCCTACAGGATGCCCTCCAGCAGGCTAATAATGAATTGGGTCTGCAGGGCAAACAGTCTGATGATATGAAGTGAGTGCTTGGTTTTTTTTTTTTTTTTTCGTTTGTTGCTAGGAAGGTTATGGGGTCAAGTTGTAAGGGATGGAGGAGTAAAGGGAGGTGGTTAGGTTATCGTTGATGATGATGCTGGTGAGTAGGTTCGATTATTCTTATGTTAATGTGGGGGAATTGGTTAGATTATTATGTTAATGTTGGTGAGTAGTTATATTTATGTCCGGGGGTAGGTCAGATTAGGTCAATGTTGGAGAGTAGGTTAGATTATTTTGTTAATGTTGGTGAGTAGTTAGATTATCGTTATGTTAATGTTCATTTAATATTATTATTATTATTATTATTATTTTTTTTTTTTTTTTTTTTTTTTTTTTTTTTTTTTTTACTGTAAAAAAACAAGGTTTCCGCATTTTCGCATTTTCTTGTTTCCTTACTTATGGACAGTAAAAGTAAATGCATTAAATAAACGCCGAATGGATTGACACCTGCTAAATGCTTCATCTCCACGCAGAAAACTCTTGGAAAGGAAGGTAGGCGAGATCGGGAACACAGAGCACCAGCTGGAGTTCCGCCTGAGCCAGCTATCGGCAGCCGAGAACCGGGTGTCGGACTTGGAGACTGAGCTGGACAGGGTGACCAAGGAACTGGCGTTGGCGAGGGCAGACGGGGCAGCCCTGCGGGGGAATGTCAGCCGTTTGGACCACGACAAAGATCTCCTGACTGTAAGCATGTGGTTTTAATGCCGGTTATTTCTGTAGAGACTTAGGAAATGTGTATCTGGATGTGCTTTGTCCTAGTTATTTTTTTGTGTCTGGTTATATGCTGGCTATTATTTTTTTCACGATTTTTTTTTTGTTTATTCTGTTTTTTATCTGTATTGATGTGACTCTGAAGCTGCTCTGATTCTCCCTTGCAGACAGAGTTAGACACAAAGACCGAGCAAGTTCTACACCTGCGAGAGGAACTACGGAAGAAGGAGGCCACGATAGCTCAAATGGAGGGGAATATAACGAAGCTGGAGGGCAAGCTTGAGTGAGTAACCCATAATATTTGAGTAGGAGTTGAAGCAGGCCCGCAAATTAGACGAAAACAATGCGATTCGTTTTATGGTCTTGTGATGAGGAGTCTCATTTGATTCGAAACGTCAATATGTATTTGTTCTTTTCTCATCGTGTTTCAGTGCGTGTAAATACACGTTGTTTTTCGTACATATTAATATATATCTATATCTTTAAAAGTAAGGAAATATTGTAGAATTTCAAATTGTGGATTGATCGTGGGTGATTGAGATGGAAGTATATTGGCGATTGGGAGGAATTGCACTTAACGAATATTGCATATCTGAAAGAAACGAATTATAAGGGAAATCGATCCATAAGTGGAAGGCAAACCAGAGGCGAATGGAGGCGAGTGGTGCAGAGAAATGAGCGGATGAGTTAGGTGATGAGTTAAAGATTATCGATATTGTTTTTCTAAGATTTTGCATTAAATGAAGGTGATTATTATTTTGTTAGTACAGGCATCTCTTGCAATACAGTCAATAGATGTATCATTGATCAATAATTATGCAGTTGGTCTTCCTTGTGTAAGATTGTGGTGTCCTTGTACGACGACGGATGACAAGCATAATGTCTGAGTCTAATCCCGAACGTGGTGTGATTACGGTGCGAGATGCTGGTAGGGAAGGTACCGGACCTTGAATTAGACGCGGTGATTTTGCAGTTGTATATGAAAGTAAGGTTTTTAAATGTTTAATGTGGTTAAGTTGGGCTATTTAGCGGTGTTGTCTCCGTTCTTATCTGTGAAGATTTCTCTTTCCAAATTGTTTATTTATTCTCTCTCTCTGTCTCTCTCTCTTTCTCTTTCTCTTTATCTTTCTCTTTCTCTTTCTCTTTCTCTGAGTGGGAACTTACAGTCCAGTCGCGTGCGAGCATTGGTTTGTGTGTGTGTGAAATTCCTGAACGGAAGTTTCTAAAATTCTATTGCATGCAAGATGAGAGACATTTTGCTTTTGCTAGAGAGTAGATGAGATAAAATAGATACTGCGTGTGTGCGTGTGTGTGTGTGCGTGCTTGTTTGTGTGCGTATGCGTATGCGTGTGTATGTTTGTGCCTTTCGGGTGTGTATTGTCTCTATGCCAGTGGAACGGTCTTTTTGTATATTTATGGATATTTGTATGTACATGGATATATTAATGTTTTTTTTTGGGTGTATGCTAACGCGTGCATGCGTGCTGACACTCGTTGAATGTGCAAACAGACTGCGAAAGATAAGACACGCCCGGAGAAATCACACGATCTCTTGTCTTTGAATCTGCACCTGTTGCGGTACATTCCTTCAGTTCCGCATTCGGAATGTGTTATTCTAAGGCACACGCTTTAGAGCAATACCTAATCGCTCTCTCTCTCTCTCTCTCTCTCTCTCTCTCTCTCTCTCTCTCTCTCTCTCTCTCTCTCTCTCTCTCTCTCTCTCTCTCTCTCTCTCTCACTCGGGCGCGCACGCATGCACGCACACGCACGTATGCACGCACGCACGCACGCACGCACGCACGCACGCACGCACGCACGCACGCACGCACGCACGCACGCACGCACGCGCCCACGCACGCGCCCACGCACGCGCCCACGCACGCGCCCACGCACGCGCCCACGCACGCGCCCACACACGCGCCCACACACGCGCCCACACACGCGCCCACACACGCACTCGCCCAAACACACACACACACACACGCACGCACACGCACGCACGCACGCACGCACGCACGCACGCACGCACGCACGCACGCACGCACGCACGCACGCACGCACGCACGCACACACACACACACACACACACACACACACACACACACACACACACACACACACACACACACACACACACACACACAACCACACGGACAGACGCAAGTGATTAAACATTAATTAATGAATAGATGCAATTGAGTAAATTAACACGTTTCTCATTGCGGTAAAATTTGATGAAGCTTTCTCCAATTCAACACTTGTCGTAATTTTCAGTAAATGAGTAACATGCAAATGAGAAATGCGGTAGGTTAAAAAAAAAAAAAAAAAAACGCGTTAATTTGCGTTTTTTCACACATCTTTTTTTTCACATTAATCTTAATTTTTCGTAATTGAATTACATGAAAAAAAAAGAATTTCAGTAAATGTCGTTGTTTTTTCTTAGTTTGTCATTATTCACCAAATTCATCAGTGTCGCGTTTGATATTCTGTATTCTATTCTTTCGAATGAGTTTGAATGATTAGGTTATTTTTTAAAGCTAAATATAATAGAATAAATATAAATATAATAGAATAAGTATATTTCGAACCCCTCGGCGCTGCGTTGGCCTCGGGCAGGGAAAGCAAAGTATTCTCGAGCGAAATTGAAAGAGCAAATGTTAACCAGCGTGCTAATCATCGGCTCTTTGCATAAGGCAATTCCTCCGGCGGCGAAGAAGGGGGAGGGTGTGTGCGTATAGGGATGTGTGAATAACGTATTATGACTTTCACTGGTGTTCCAGGGTAGGGTAGAAAGGTGGGTGGGGGGAGGGTCCCTGCCCCGGGGAGCGATTTTCAGAATCTTTGTTTACTTTCGCCTGTCATATGGCGCGTGGCGGTGTTCTGTGAGGAAGTCATTATTATTATTTTTTAAATCTGTTTGGATGTGCGTTTGTTGTAATTTGCGTTACGTCAGACTATACTTTCGAAGAGAAGAGGAAGCGTGGTTGTGTTAATTTTGGAAATTAATTTACGTCGGCGGGTTCGAGCGTGTTGTCGCCGTCTTTGTTTACCCGGTACACGCCTTCAGTATTTTTTTTTTTTTTTTTCTGGAGAGAATGTTGCGAATATTTGATTTATCATTTAGGCTTAGGCTTGAGGAGGGACGGCGAGGGAAAGGGGAAGTAGGAAGTGAAAGTCGTAGGCAGAAGGAGGTTTTAACTTTATTACATATTCACGGAAATGAACAATCATGATATATACATACATTGTAAAACTATTCACAAAAAAAAAAAAAAGCATGAACCTCCAGGCAGGCCCGTCGGGTTAGAGTGTGCAATTGCTCGAGGTCACCGCAACAACACACGTGTCTCGCAACTGTTGGACACATCGCGGCAGTCACTTCCCTCCTTTGAGTTTAGCAAGTGTTTTGTGCGGCCGGCCTGCGGTTTGCCTCTTACGACGGGAGGGTTATCGGGCGGGAAGGAAGTTCATTCCCTGTCGGACGTGTGTTTGTGTGATTATTACACTCTGTGGTGGTAGTGATATTGTCTCTTTTCGAACACTTTATCCGCCACGAGTGAATGATGTTTGTTGTTAGCGTTTTCAGAGTCACGTCCCGTCCCGTTGGTGAGTAGCAGGCGAAGGCACAAGCGCGGGTCGCAAGGGCGAGGGCGGCGCCGGATGGAGGTCCTTTTGCATGACGGGGGCGTGGAGTCCGGGCGGCTCGTATCACAGGCTGTGTGGGTGCGTGGGGGCCATGGCCTGGGGTCACGGTAATGCCCAGCGGCGTGTGAGGGTGTGGGGCGGCGACCCCCGGCGTCGCTTAGGTGGAGGGCTCCCCCCACCACGGCTGGAGGGAGGGCTCTCCGTCAGGGCGCCCCGTGTAGTACGTCCCGGGAGAAGTGCCGGGGATTTTGAAGTAGGACCCATCGAGGAAGCCCCACGTCTCGGTGTCGGCCATCGAGCGCCCCGTCCGCCCCTGGGGGAAGGCAGTCACCGCCACGCCCTCTCCTGCCCACGCTGCTCCTCCGCCCGTGGCATCCTCCACGGCCACCAGCGAGTAGATGTTGGTGGGCGCGGGGCGACTGGACAGTCGGCGTCCGTTGCGGAGGGCGGGCGGGCGTTGCTGGGCGGGCGTGAGCGGAGTCTCGCTCGTAATGTTGGCCGCGGCGGGCACGAGGGTGTCGTTGGCGCCCAGCGTGAAGGAGCTGTCCCCGCGCGCAGCCGTCACACTGTTGCTCTCGCGGTGGTGCTGCGGCGCTTTGTCTCTAGCGGGCGCTGCAGTCAGCAGCAGGAGGGGCGCGTTGGGCGTGTGGGACGAGCCGGCGGGCGTGCAGGTGGGCGTGACGGGGCGCCATCGCTTGATGACCATGATCTCCCCGACGGCGCACGGCCCGCGGGTCTCGATGCGGTAGCAGCGGTCGTCGTGCCACTGGACGAAGCCCTTCCGGATGTCGCACGTGCACTGGACACCGCCGGTGGCCTTGTCGTACGAGAGCACCTGCGAATGCTGGCAGGGACCCCGCCCGCCCAGCTCGTAGCACCGGTCGTCCTCCGGCCAGTAGCCCACCAGCTCGCGCGTGCAGCCGCAGGCGCCGCGCAGGGGCGTCTCCTCGTCGTAGATGAAAAGCTGGCCTTCGGGGCACGGGCCGCGCCAGCCGAGCCGGTAGCAGGTCTCCGTGGCGGGGTGGTATCGGCGGGTGCCCGAGCACGGGTACTCGTGGCACTCCCCCTCGAGCGCGGTGCCGTTCTCGGTCCCCGGCGCCGAGATGAAGAAGTGGCCCTTGTCGCAAGGCCCGCGCGAGTAGAGGCGGTGGCAGTGGCCGGACGGGGCCCACAGCGCATGGTCCTCCCGGCAGCGGCACTGCGTGGTCATCTCGCGCGGATCGAAGGTGAACACCTGGCCGGGCTGGCACGGGCCGCGCTGGTTGAGCTCGAAGCAGCCGTCGCTCTCGCGGTGGTAGTTGGTGAGGATGGAGGCGCTGCAGCTGCACTCGGTGGAGCCGCGCGTGGCGTTGTACAGGAAGATGGCGCCGTCCAGGCACGGGCCGCGCTCGAACAGCTCGAAGCACAGGCCCGTCAGCGACCAGTAGTTGCTGAACATCACGTTCCTGTCGCAGCCGCACTCGGGGAACCCTGGAACGAGAGGCGCGGGGTCACGGCACGCTGAAGGCAGTCTCTGCTTTATTATCAGTCACAGTAACGATAAGAATGACTATTATGTAAAAGAAAAGAGGCAATTAAAAAATATGATGGTGAGAGCGAGTGAGAAAAGTACCTGTGATGGGATTGATGTAGATGAGGTATCCCTTGAGGCAGGGTCCGCGCGTGTGGTATTGGTAACACGTGTCATCTTGGGGCCAGAACACGTGGCGGGGCGGGCACTCCTTGAAGGCGCGGCACGTGCCCGTCTGCCCATCCTCCTCCGTGACCAGGTACTGTCTGTCAAGAGGGAAAATAGGGGACGTTTCAAGCTTGTTGTCATGGTTGTCTGATAATTAGCATCATTAATCATCATCGCCATCATCAATATTGTTATTTATATAATAATTCATACTACTCAGTAAGAAGCTACTTGGGCGAGAGAAAAACGAGCAAAAAAATTAATCCTGTTTTAATTTTTTCATCAATGTTACGCGCCCGTAAAAAAAAAAAAATGACCTTGAGAACAGTGATCTGTTAATGTAAACAGGTAAAGAAAAAGAGGCGGCATAAGTACCCCCTACAGGTAAATTTAACGGGAATTTTCACTTCCTGCTCAGAATTGGAGGCCGGAAGTTACCTGCCGAAGTCTGATGAAGTTTACCTGTCCCGTCATCTCGATAACAATTGTGTATAGTTATGAAATAGTGTTATTTAGTCTTGGTATGAAAAATTTGGTTGGGTTGGATGATGTATATGTTGGAAATAGTATCAAAGTGATAATAAAATAGTCCCGTAGACTTAAGTATGAAAAGTTATGTTGGACAAGACGTAGCATGGAAAGTTAGGTTAGGTTGAGGTGGAACTAGTTGGGTTGGGTGAGGTTAAGTTAGGTTAAGTTAAGTTAGGTTAAGTTAGGTTAAGTTAAGTTAGGTTTAAGTTTGGTATGTGTTGGGTTGGATTAGTTAATGTAGGATTATATGAGATTATTGGTCAGGCTAAGTTAGTGTTGTGTAAGATTATACTAAAAATATTATCAATAAAGTACCTGGAAGTACAGGGTCCCTTTGTGTACTCCGCGTAGCACAGGCCGGTGGGCGGGTACAGGATCTTGGCTCTCGGGCACCGGCACGCTCCTGAACCTGCCACGGGGTCATAGTAGAACTCCTGGCTATCCCCACACGGGCCCTGGTGGGGAGGGGGGGGAGAGAGACAAGGAAGATTATGCATGTGCTTGCCTTTTTGAGATCTGTTTACTTATGTTTTCTTTGTTTTTTTAAATTGTTTGTTGGATATCTATCAAGGAGGGGACAGTAGGATGAGACGAGTTTTAAAACGAAGTATATGTGGTCGTTTATATTTAGCTTTGAAGTCTTGGCCATTTTGGGATATACTCTTAATTTGTTTATTTTTTTTTCTTTATCATTATCATGGTAATCTTTAAAGGGAATAATCTCATCACTGCAAGCCTTAGGGAAAATTTAGAGCCTTTGTAGAAAAGCTATTGTTTTTTTATATTTTTATTTGTTTTATTTATTTTTTTTTTTTTTTTTTTTTTTTTTTTTTTTTTTTTGCCGTTGCGTCTGTGCAATGGAGACAGACACGTGCAAGAAGGGATATAAGTTGTCCTCCCTCAGGTCCTCCAGTGAGACCTTGAGGAGTCAGGAGAGATGACCTTGCTGCCTTGCTCCCTCCCCCCTTCTCATGCTAGCTCTTACGTCTCCCTCTCTTTCTTCGTTTGC
Organism: Penaeus chinensis; assembly: GCF_019202785.1. Classification (NCBI taxonomy): domain Eukaryota; kingdom Metazoa; phylum Arthropoda; class Malacostraca; order Decapoda; family Penaeidae; genus Penaeus; species Penaeus chinensis. Next base: position 22,239,662 of record NC_061821.1, on the reverse strand, counting down.
CTCTCCCTCTCCTTCTCCTTCTTCTATTACCTCTGCCTTCCCCCCCCCTCTCCCTCGCCCTCTCCTTCTCCCTCCCCCTTTCCCTCTCCCCCCTCCCCTTCCCCTTACTTCTCCCTCTCTCTTTCCTTCTTCAGTTACTTCTCCCTTTCCCTCTCCCAAACTCGCCCTCCCTCTCCCTATCCTCTTACTTCTTCCTCTCCTTTTCTCTTCCCTCTAACTCCCCCCTCCATCTTTCTCTCCCCTTCCCTATTAAATTTCCTCTCTTTCTCCATCTCCTCTTCTTCCTATCCCTCTCCCTCTCCCTCTCCCCCTACACCCCCTCACCTACCTCTCCCTCTTCTCCCCATCCCACCCCCACCCCCACTCCCCCTCCCACCCCCACCACCACTCCCCCTCCCACTCCCACTCCCACTCCCACTCCCACTCCTACTCCCTCTCCCCGAGCCGCTAAGAGATAGCCCCCCCCCCCACACACAAAAAGAGAAAAAAGAAAGACGGAGAGGCAGGGATTAGGAGGCGAAGGACCCGCCAGGAGTCAAGGACAAGTGGGCCTGACCTGCGTGAAGATCCTGTGGCAGGACCCATCCTCGGGCCAGTAGAGCAGCTGCCACGACTTGGCCGCGCATGGGTTGAGGGTGTGGTTGACCCAGCGCGGCGGGATGACGGCGCCGCTGCACTGGTCGACCCACGCCCACAGGCACCAGCACGCCCATATCGCCGCCCACGTCCGAGGGCTGGTGTTCATGGTGGGCGGTTTACGACGGCGGACTGGTTTCCTCCTCCTCGGGCTGGTTCTACGTTTTTTTTTTGTGTGTTTTTTGTTTTATCCTCGACGAAGCTGTGTCACCTGGAGGGGAAAGAGAGGCGTGGTTTATTGATTTTTTTTTTGTTTTTTGTATTTTTCCTTTGTGTTTAGCGGTTTGGTTTGTGGGTTTTGGTGCGAGGGAGAGGGAGTGAGGGAGGTAGAGGTAGAGGGAGAAAAAATGGAAAAGAAGAGAGAAAGACACGTATAGGAGGATATATGTGTGTGTGTGTGTGTGTGTGTGTGTGTGTGTGTGTGTGTGTGTGTGTGTGTGTGTGTGTGTGTGTGTGTGTGTGTGTGTTTTTGTATGTGTGAATCCTTGTACGTGTGTCAGCATGTATGCATGAAAGCGTACACGTAACAGACATGTTTATGCATTAACACAAAATAAAACAACAACAACAACAACAACAAATTCAACAAAGGGCTAGCCGAAGAAGCAAAATCCAAAAAAAAAATCTTACATAAAAAAAAAGAAAAATAAGGTGAAGGAGGGAAAAAATAAGAAGGTTTGGCAGGTGAGTCAAGGTCGCGCTCCTAACCCCCAAGCCCGGCCCTGTCACGTGCGCGGTGATGTCATACCTCGTTTTCTGTTTATTTATACATTTATTTATTTATTTATTTATTAGTTTATTATTTTTTTTAGGGTTGTTAACTATTTTTTTCTTCTTGATTTCCTTTGTCGTTTTTTTTTTTAAATTATTATTACTGTCTGTAACGATAATGAAATTGGAAGATAAGCGGATGATGCTTTGGTTGGTTTTATTAATACGATGATGTTGGTGATGATAATGATGGCGATGATGATGCTGGTAATGATTACATCATTATTTTTATTGTTATTATTGGGTCGCTGTTATTATTTTTATCTAATGGTACGAGTAGTAATTATGGTAGCAAAGGCAAATGTAATATCCTTATTAAAGTGTCAATGCTGTCCCTCGTGTTATGGCGGTAGTTACGGTGACAATAATGGCAACATCGTCGGAAGGTTGTTGCTTAAATCACTGTTTGATTGTAGATTGTTCGATTCTTCGGTTGTAATTGAGGGCTTTCGACTTCTATCCTTGAAAAGTGGATAAGGCTGTTGAACGACGAGAAGGCGTCTCTTTTTCTCTTGATATATTTATTTGTGTGTGTGTGTGTGTGTGTGTGTGTGTGTGTGTGTGTGTGTGTGTGTGTGTGTGTGTGTGTGTGTGTGTGTGTGTGTGTGTGTGTGTGTACACGCAAACACATATGTATATATACATATACATATATATATATACTTATATATACATATACATATATACATATACACATATACATACATACATATACATACATACATATACAAACATACATATATTTTCTCTCTCTCTCTCTCTCTCTCTCTCTCTCTCTCTCTCTCTCTCTCTCTCTCTCTCTCTCTCTCTCTCTCTCTCTCTCTCTCTCTCTCTCTCTCCTCTCTCTCTCTCCCTCTCTCTCTCTCTCTCTCTCTCTCTCTCTCTCTCTCTCTCTCTCTCTCTCTCTCTCTCTCTCTCTCTCTATATATATATATATATATATATATATATATATATATATATATAGTGTCTATGTGCCTGCCTATTTGTCCGTCTCTCTCTCTCTCTCTCTCTCTCTCTCTCTCTCTCTCTCTCTCTCTCTCTCTCTCTCTCTCTCTCTCTATATATATATATATATATATATATATATATATATATCTGTGTGTGTATGTGTGTATGTATGTGTGAATGTATATGACTATGCAGTTTTTCATGTACCTGATCAATCTTGCTGAGAATGAACAGAGATATATTTCCTTATCTTGCTTATTATAACGAGGTAATAAGATTAACCTCGTTACGTATAGCTAATGCATTCAGGTTGTTACTGTGACCTTTGCTGTATTACATAAGCACGCCCCGAAAACAATGATTCTGTAAGAGTAAACGTCTTGTTGCTTACATAACCGTATTTTGTAAGTTACACTGGGCACCAACATACGAGCATACACACACATACACACATGTACATACGTATATACGTATATACGTATATACGTACATACGTACATACGTACATACGTACATACGTACATACGTACATACGTACATACGTACATACATACATACATACATACATACATACATACATACATACATACATACATACATACATACATACATACATACATACATACATACATACAAAACACACGCAGACGAACTCACACACGAACCCACCCACACACACACACACACACACACACACACACACACACACACACACACACACACACACACACACACACACACACGCACGTAACATTATCAAAATATCTGTCATTATTTCAACCGGGTTAGAGTTAAGTGACCTATTTTCTACCCGTCGCCCTGCACCGCTAATTACGTGGTCTCAGACGCCGGCCCATTTCGCTCGTGACCCTCCCCTCCCCTACTCCCCTGTTGCCCTCTCCTTTCCTCTGTCTCTCCCCTTACCTCCCATTCCTCTTTTTAACATTTTTTGTTTTATAATTTTTTTTTCTTTCTTTCTTTTATTTTCTTCTTTTCTTCCTACTCCTTCTACTACTTCTTCTCCTCCTCCTCCTCCTCCTCCTCCTCCTCCTCCTCCTCCTCCTCCTCCTCCTCCTCCTCCTCCTCCTCCTCCTCCTCCTCCTCCTCCTCCGTCTCCTTCTTCTTCTTCTTCTTCTTCTTCTTCTTCTTCTTCTTCTTCTTCTTCTCTTCTCCCTCTCCTTCTTCTTTTGTATCCCCCTCAGGCTGTGCATCCCACCCGACCTCCCCTTCACCCTTGCCCAACTCTCATGCCCCAGATACCCACCTCTGCCCTCTGCACTTTCCTCGTGCCGTCGAGTACAAGGGAATGGGGAGAGGTGGGGGTGACTAGGAAGATTGGCTGACTGACTGACGGATTGGTTTGGAGGAGACAGGCTGACTGACGAGTAGACGGCTGGACAGACAGACGGACAGATATACAAATAGACGGGCAGACAGACAGACGGGCAGACAGACAGATATATAGAGAGACAGACTGACTGACTATCACATTTACTGGCAGATGGCTGAGTTAACAGACAGACAGACAGGCTGACTGACTGACACATTTACTGGCAGACGGCTGAGCTGACAGACATATAGACAGATAGACAGGCAGACAGCTGAAAAAAACAGACAAACAGACAGACAGGCAGACAGCTGAAGAAAAAAACAAAACAGACAGACAGAAACATAGAATAAGACGATCCACCACAAAACTACACGAAGGAAAAAGTGAATGCGGAAGAGACGAACAAATAGCAGTAGTTTGGGGGAGAGAGAGAGAGAGAAAAAAAAAAAACAAAAAAACCCGGGTGCGCTTTGACCTCCGATGCACCTGAAGAGGCACACCTATTCCCCACGCTCCTCCCCCTCCCTACCCCTCCCTACCCCTCCCTACCCCTCCCTACCCCTCTACCTATATATTCTCCCTGTTCCTTTTTGGTCTCGCTCTCCCTTTCTCTCGTGCCCTTCTCTCGCTCTCTCCTTCCGTGACTCCCCTAGGTCCTCTCTCTTCCTTTCTTTTTATATTTCTCTCCCTCCCTCTCTCCCCCCTCCCTTTCCCCTCTCCCCTCTCCCTTCTCCATCTCCTCCCTTCTCCTCCCCCTCCCCTTTCTCTCCTTCTCATTCTCCCTCCCCCTCTCCCCTCTGCCCCTCCCTTCCCCCCTAGCCCCTCTCCCCCTTCCCTTCCCCCTTGTCCCTCTCCCCCTTCCTTCCCCCTAGCCCCTCCCCCTAGCCCCTCTCCCTCCCTTCCCCCTAGCCCCTCTCCCTCCCTTCCCCCTAGCCCCTCCCTCCTCCCTCCCCCCTAGCCCCTCCCTCCTCCCTCCCCCCATACGCCCTCTCCCGCCTCTCCTTACAAGGTCTCCCCCGCGTAAAGGTCCCACGACGACGAAAGTTGTTCCGTATCTGCCGATTGTCGTGAAGGGAAGGGCTTTCATGGGTACGTTTAGTTTTGCCTTTATTTTACTTTATTTCGTTTTTATTTCTCTTTTATTTTTGTCTTGTGTGTGGGTGGGTTGTGCGTTTTTGTGTGTGTGTGTGTGTGTGTGTGTGTGTGTGTGTGTGTGTGTGTGTGTGTGTGTGTGTGTGTGTGTGTGTGTGTGTGTGGGTGAATGGGGTTTAAGGAACGTGTGGGTGTGGGGTTTAATGTGTGTGTGTGAGGGGAGAGAGAGGGGGAGAGAGAGAGAGGGAGAGAGGGAGAGAGAGAGAGAGAGGGGGGGGGAGAGGGAGGGAGGGAGGGAGGGAGGGAGGGAGGGAGGGATAGAGGGTGAGAGAGAGAGGGAGGGAGGGAGGGAGGGAGGGAGGGAGGGAGGGAGGGAGGGAGGGGAGGGAGGGAGGGAGGGATGGAGAGAGAGAGAGGGAGAGACGAGTGAAGGGAAAAGAGTTTTTTATATATATATATTTTTTTTTGCGAGGGTTTGGGAGAGAGAGAAATGAAAACATGAAAATGCGAAAGTGAAAGTGAAAGGAGTGGGGAGGAAAGGGAATGGAAGAGACAAGAGACAGAGGAAAAAGAAGAAAGAAGAAATTCAAGAGAGGAATATTATACTTGATAAGGAAACATTGAGTGAATTAGCGATAACCGTCGGGAAAAAAAAAAAGAAAAATTATTGAAATAGAATGAGAAGAACAATGAAAGTAGATGTAATGAAATGAACTGTTAAAATATTCTAAATAATAATAAAAAGAAAGAAATGAAAATAAAAGTATAGGGTAAGAGGGAGAAAGGAAGAATATGAAAGGCTGTTTATCATCAGCTAAAAAGGGATTTATACGCATTATCTTTGTAAAAAGGATTACACGTACGACTAGAAGAACAACAACAGCAACAAAAATAGACCAAAAGAAAAAGAAAAAAACACGAAGAAAGTGGATTATTTATTTATTTATTTATTTATTTATTTATTTATTTATTTCATACGCGGTTTGAAAAGCAACATCAGATTAGTGAATTATCTTGCGAAGGATTTTGGGTACGCAAATGCGATAGATAAGAGAAGGAAAATGATAAAGAGGTAAACATGAAATAATTATAAAAAAAGACAGGGTTAGTTACGCCGTAGATATGAAATGGTAGGCGTCGGGTAGATAGACAGGTGTAGAATGGTAGGCGTCGGGTTAATAGACAGGTGTAGAATGGTAGGCGTCGGGTAGATAGACAGGTGTAGAATGGTAGGCGTCGGGTAGATATGGTAGAACAGAAAGTAGGTCGGAGAGACGGCCAGGTAGAGTTAGGAATGTGTCTAATTAAGCTGTTGAGAAATGTAGAATGTTGGCCGTTGTTGGTGCAGAGAGATCGTGCCGTGTGCAAAAGGTCGCGAGGTATAAACATGAGCGGAAGAGAATAATAATAATAATAATAATAATAAGAATACGAATAATGATAATAATGACAGTAATGGTAATAATAATGATGAGAATAATAATGATAATAATGATGAGATTAATGATAATAATAATGAGAATGATAATAATAATAATAAAAATAAGAATAAGAAGAGAAATGAATAAAGAAAAAAAGAACGAAAGAAAGTAAAATAAAAGAGTAGTCAGGCTCGACCAGTGACAAGATAAAAAGTTTATTCTGCACTCGCGGTTTATGGTTTATTTACTTCTTTGTGTTTTTTTCTTCTTCTTTTTTCTGGGTGTTTGCTTTCCTCAGTTTTTTGTGTTGGAGGGAAAGCTGTTTTTTTTTGTTTTTAAGTATGTTAATGGTGAGATCTTCCTCTTTCTCTCTTATTTGTATTCTGATACTCTTTCTCTCTCTCTCTCTCTCTCTCTCTCTCTCTCTCTCTCTCTCTCTCTCTCTCTCTCTCTCTCTCTCTCTCTCTCTCTCTCTCTCTGATTTATATTCTGATTCTCTCTTTCTCTCGCTCTGTCTCTCTCTTTCGCTCTCGCTCTCGCTCTCTCTCTCTCTCTCTCTCTCTCTCTCTCTCTCTCTCTCTCTCTCTCCTCTCTCTCTCTCTCTCTCTCTCTCTCTCTCTCTCTCTCTCTTTCTCTCTCTCTCTCTCTCTCTCTCTCTCTCTCTCTCTCTCTCTCTCTCTCACTCTCTCTCTCACTCTCTCTCTCTCTCTCTCTCTCTCTCTCTCTCTCTCCTCTCTCTCTCTCTCTCTCTCTCTCTCTCTCTCTCTCTCTCTCTCTCTCTCTCTCTCTCTCTCTCTCTCCTCTCTCTCTCTCTCTCTCTCTCTCTCTCTCTCTCTCTCTCTCTCTCTCTCTCTCTCTCTCTCTCTCTCTCTCTCTCTCTCTCTCTCTCTCTCTCCCTCTCTCTCTCTCTCCCTGCAAAACACGACCATGCACCTTTTGTACTACTCTGTAAAATTGTTTGTCGTCCACTGGACGTATTAAATTTATCAAATCAAATAAATAAATATCCTTCTATTTATCAATGTATCTCACTCTGTCTTTCCTCGTACCTCTCTCTCGCACTTTCTCTCTTTGCCTCCATTTCTCTCACTCACGATCACGCATTTGGGCTATTACTCCTGTTTCTGCATTTCATGTAGACACCGAGATTTAAGTATACATGGCGTACACGCACACGCATTTTCCCCAACCAACACATACATGTATACGGTCTGACCCCCCCCCCCCCCCCAACACACATACACACAGTAATCCATAATGAAAGAATGAGAATGAGGAAGAAGGTATGAGAGAGTAAAGTGAGATTGAGAGAATGAGGCAAGCCAGAAGAAAAAGAACGAGAGAGAGCGATTGAGAGAGAAAGAAAAGAAAGAGAGAGAGAGAGAGAGAGAGAGAGAGAGAGAGAGAGAGAGAGAGAGAGAGAGAGAGAGAGAGAGAGAGAGAGAAAGAGAGAGACAGAAAGAAAGAAAGAAAGAAAGAAAGAAAGAAATATATATATAGAGAGAGAAAGAAAAAAAGAAAGAGAGAAAGAAAGAGATAGAGAAAGAAAGAGATAGAAAGAAAGAGAGAGAGATAAAGAGAGAGAGAGAGAGAGAGAGAGAGAGAGAGAGAGAGAGAGAGAGAGAGAGAGAGAGAGAGAGAGAGAGAGAGAGAGAGAGAGAAAGAGAAAGAGAAAGAGAGAGGAATAAATAAATAATGAAGGAAAGAGAGAGAAAGAAAGAGAAAGAAAGAAAGAAAGAAAGAAAGAAAGAAAGAGAAAGAAAAAAAAAGAGAGAGAGAAAGAAAAAAGAAAGAGAGAAAGAAAGAAAAGAGAAAGAAAGAGAAAGAAAGAGAGAAAGAGAAGAAAGAAAGAAAGAAAGAAAGAAAGAAAGAAAAAAAGAGAGAGAGGTTTAGTTTAGTTTAGTTTTGATTCCATTTGTTACAATGGATATTCTTGGTGTGACATAGTGTCTTTTTCATTTAGCTTCTAAGTTATCCCCGGTGTGCAAGGAATGGCCGGGGTTACCATCCACTGGCGGCGAGGAATTTGAACGCAGGTCAGCAAGATTCCTAGACGAGACACAACACAGCACACGAGAGAGAGAGAGAAAGAGAAAGAAAAACAGAAAGAAAGAAAGAGAAGGAAAGAAAAAGAGAAAGAAAGAAAGGAGAGACAGAGACAGTGACTGACTGACTGACCGACTGACCGACTGACTGACTGACTGAGCGAATGAACGGTGGAACGGGCGGGCGAGGGAAGCACAACCTACGAAACGACCAAGCAGCCATTGTTATGACTGCCTCACTAGCTGCAGTGACACCCAAGGACGCCAGAAGCTTTCGTCGTCCTTCGTATGTGTGTGTGTGTGTGTCATGTTCTCGGCGGGAGGATGGGGGTAGGGGAGGGAGGAGGGGGTGGGGAGAGGAGTAGGGGAGGGGATGGGGGAGGAGAAGGAAGGGGGTAAACCGGAGGCGATGAGGTGGTGATAAGGGGAGTGAGAAGGAAAGGGGGAAAGGGGAAATGGATAGGGGGAAGGTGATGTGACAAGGAAGAGGATGGGAGGCAGGAGAGGGAGAAAGAAGGGAAAAGGGAAGAGGGAGAGGGGGAGAATGGGAAAAAAGAAGGGATGGGGAAGGGGCGGGGGGGGGGGAAGAGGGGAAAGGGAAAGAGGAAGTGGGGAAAAAAGAGACAGAAAGAAAGGCAACTGGAGATCAAACAACCAAACGAAGGATAAAAGAGCAAACGAGGCGATAGGGCGACTTGATGTGGGGGAGAAGGGAGGGGGGGTGTAGAAAGGGAATGGAGGAAGGAAGGGAGGGAGGGGGGGCGAGGCAATGAGATGATGTGGCGTGTTGTGGGGGGGGAGTAAAGAGGGGATGATGAAAGGGGGAGTGGGGGGGGGGAAGTTGAACGAGTACTGCGGAGTTTCATTATCGGTTGTTATTGCCGGGTGGTCCGTGTCACCCGCAGTTTCGAAATCGTACCCGGCAATAAGTGGGGGGGGGGGGAAAGGGGG
>NC_061821.1:22212965-22220465 GCF_019202785.1 Penaeus chinensis | reverse complement strand
TCCCTTCCCTTCCCTTCCCTTCCCTTCCCTTCCCTTCCCTTCCCTTCCCTTCCCAAACCTGAAGAAGAAAACGAAGGAGAAAATGGAGACGGTGAGGGAGAGAGAGAGACAGACGGGCAGACAGACAGACAGATAGACAGACAGACAGACAGACAGACAGACAGACAGACAGACAGACAGACAGACAGACAGACAGACAGACAGACAGACAGACAGGCAGACGGGCAGACATATTAATGAAAGTGTAGCCACATCATGAGACTACCAAAGAAGCTGATGACCAGACCTGCTTCCATTCTTATTCCAGCTGATCACACTGAAACCACTGCAGCTGTCTCGGCAATTTAAAGTCGCGGTGGTGTGGGTGGGGGAGAGGGAGGAGGGAGGAGGGAGGGATTAAGTGGAGAGGGAGGAGGGGAGAGGGAGAGGGAAGAGGGTAAAGGAGGGGAGAGGGAGAGGGAAGAGGGGAGAGGAAGGGGGTGTATGGGGGTTATTGTAAGATGGAAAGTGGTGAGTAGGGGGGGTGGGGGAGAAATCAATATTTCGCGACGGTCACCTGTAGTCCGTAGGATGTGGGGGGGGATTGGGAGGTTGGGGAGGGTGGGGAGGGCGTGGGAAAGGAAAAATTGCTCTTATCTCCGGCTCGAGATAACTACGTCGACGGCATTGAAATCTCGGCTAAAAGTGGATCACCTTTGAAAAGACGAAGTTGCTAAGAGGAAGATATTTAGGAAGAGAAGGTGGAGAAGAATAAGCAGGTGGAAGAGGAGGCGGAGAAGGAGAAGGGATATAGGGAGTGAAACGTAAAAGGTGAAGAGAAGGGAAGATGAAATGAGTTGGTAGTTATGTTGTTAAAAGAAAATAAAGAGACAGTCAGACAGACAAACAGACAGACAGACAGACAGACAGACAGACAGACAGACAGACAGACAGACAGACAGACAGACAGACAGACAGACAGACAGTCAGACAAGCAGACAGACAGACAAACAGACAAAGAGATGCTGTATATACACATCGGTAACGCATGGATGCGTGTCTGGCGGCAGTGACGTATCACTGGTCATTGTAGCGCAGCGAGAATAGAAGGACGGTAGGGGGGAGGGGAGGTGGGAGGTGGGGAGGGAAATGAGGGAGTTGAGGAGGGGGGAGGGGAGTGGAAGGTGGGGAGGGAAATGAGGGAGTTGAGGAGGGGGGAGGGGGAGGGGGGATAGAGTGAGTTGGGGAAAGGGGGAGGGGGGAAGTCCGAGATGGTCCGCGCTAACATGAAAGGGAAACTGTAACGCCTGACCAGGTTGGCGTGAAGGTTAGTAGGTTGGGGAAGGGGGAGGGGGAAGGGTGGGAGGAGGAGGGGAAGAGATGGGAGAGGAAGGAGGAGGGAAGAGGGAAAGAGAGAGGGGAAGAACGGGAGAGGGAAGAGGGGAAGGAAGAAGTAGGGGAGAGGGAGGAGGGAGGAGGAGAGCGGGAGGAGGGAGAAGGAGAGAGGGAGGAGGAAGAAGGTAAGGAGGAGAGAGGAGGGGAGGGAAGAGGAGGGAAGGGGAGGAGAGAGAGAGTGACGTGAGAGAGACACCTGGCGTGGAGTGGAAAATTTAATGGCTTTGATTTAATGTTGGTTTTGCCGGGGCGCTGGAAGTCCGGTGTTTTGGTCGAGTTCTATTTTTATCCTAATTTGTTTGGGCATCATTATTCTAGTTATTATCATTGTTTTATCATTGTTTTATTCATGTTGTAGTTATCAATAGCATCGTCATCGTGATTATGATTATAATATTCATCATGAGTATTAGGATGACGGTACTGATTGCTGATGATGTTTTCCTCCTCCTCCTCCTCCTCAACATCATCACCATCATCATCATCATCATCACTATCATTATCATCATCACCACTATCATCATCATCATCATCACCACCACCACCACCACCATCATCATCATCATCATCATCATCATCATCATCATCATCATCATCATCATCATCATCATCATCATCATCATCGTCACCCTCATCCTCACTTTCCACATCATCATTATTTTTATCATTAACTTCACCTCGCTTTCTCGAGGAGGAAGAACGTAGAAACCTTTTACGACGCTTTCGTTCGTTTTGTTGTTATAATTTCATTTTCACATCATTACATTTCGCTCATTTGCATTGTATCGCTTGCCTTTATTACTGTCTTGGTTGCCGACGAAGTGCAAAGAAAAGTTTTCGGTTCATTGTTGCAGTTTTAGCTCGATATTGGGGGTGGGTGGGGGGAGAGGGGGGGGAAATAAGGTGAAAGTTTTGAGTACTTCACGAGTTGCGTTTAAGGCAGCCCCCCCCCCCTCCCTCTCCCCCTCCCCCCCTCCTCCTCCTCCTCCTCCTCCTCCTCCTCCTCCTCCTCCTCCTCCTCCTCCTCCTCCTCCTCCTCCTCCTCCCCCCGTAAGGCTCATTGGCGCGTTGGGATGAATAGCGATTTGGTCCTTATGTGCCGGATGTTGAGCCATATGCTCTTTCTCCGCTCGCTTCTCATCTCCCTTTTCTCGTTCGGCTGTGTGTCTCTTTATTCGCTCTGCTTTTTTGGTTTTGGTTCGATTTTTTTCACTCTTTCTCTCGCTTCCCTATCTTCCTGCCTTCCTCCTTCCTTCTTTCTTTCCTTTTTCCTTTTCTACCCCCTCCCTCCCACCTTATCTCTGCTTCATTCTGTCGATCTCTCCCTCCCTCCCTCCCTCCCTCCCTTCCCCCTCTCCCTCCCTCCCTCCCTCCCTCTCACCTTCCCTCAATCAACCCTTCTTCCCTTCCACCCTCCATCCCTCCCAACCCTCCCTCCCAACCCTCCCTCAATCATCCCTCCCTCCTTCCTTTACACCCTTCCTCCCCCCTCCCTCCCCTCCCTCCTCTCTGGCAATAACGGATCTGCCAAAAGTCTTGAAGAAGTAGTCGTCCTCTTGGTGTCTCCTCTTTGCGGTCTTAGCGTGTGATTTACCTCCTCTCCCCAAGGCTGCCGAAAGGTCCTCTTCTGAAGACAGCGGCGGGGAGAGGGGGTGGTGGAGGGAGGGAGGGAGGGGAAGGGAAAAGGGTGGGAGGGAGGGAGGGAAGGGTAGGAGGGAGGGAGGGAGGGAGGGAAGGGTAGGAGGGAGGGAAGGGTAGAAAGGGAGGGAGGGTAGGAGGGAGGGAAGGGTAGGAGGGGAGGGAGGATAGGAGAGGAAGGGAAAAGGGTGGGAGGGTGGGGCGGGGAGGGAAAAGGAGTAGGAGGAAGGGGGTAGGGGAGGGAGGGAGGGACGGAAGGAGGGAAGGAGACGAGAGGGAGAGAGAGAGAGAGAGAGAGAGAGAGAGAGAGAGAGAGAGAGAGAGAGAGAGAGAGAGAGAGAGAGAGAGAGAGATTGAGAGATTGAGAGATTGAGAGATTGAGAGATTGAGAGATTGAGAGATTGAGAGATTGAGAGATTGAGAGATTGAGAGATTGAGAGATTGAGAATGAGAGAGAAAGGTGGAAGTGACTACGTTCATGCAAATCGAACAGACGCATGTCATGCATGTGACATTATCATGAAAGTCTTATTTACATTGCACATGCAATGCCTCACACGTGTATGAGAATGATATAGAGTTATAAAAGAAGAAGGAAGAGGATGAGGAAGAGGAAGAGAAAAAGGAAGAGTAGGAAGAAGAAGAAGAGAAGAGGAGGAGGAGGAGGAGGAGGAGGAGGAGGAGGAAGAGGAAGAGGAAGAGGAAGAGGAAGAGGAAGAGGAAGAGGAAGAGGAAGAGGAAGAGGAAGAGGAAGAAGAAGAAGAAGAAGAAGAGAAGAAGAAGAAGAAGAAGAAGAAGAAGAAGAAGAAGAAGAAGAAGAAGAAGAAGAAGAAGGAGAAGGAGAAGGAGAAGGAGAAGGAGAAGGAGAAGGAGAAGAAAACAAAATGTAGAAAAGAAAAGTTAAAAATCACACGAATACATTGTGGCGAGAAAGTGAAGAACAAATCGATGTAATGGAGAACAAAAGAATAGCAACAGAGAAGAGAGAACAATGGAAAAAAAAGAAAGTGGAGAAAAGAGAAGAGAGAGAAGGAGATGAGAGGAAAGAGAAGAGAGAGGAGAAAAGAGAGAAAGAGAAGAGAGAGGAGGAGAGAGGAGAGAGGAGAGAGGGGAGAGGGGAGAGGGGAGAGGGAGAGAGAAAGTGAAGGAAGAGAAGGATAGAGAGAAAGAGAGTGGGGGAAGGATAAGGGCGAGGGAGAATGAGAGGAAGGGTGGAGGGGGAACGAGGGAGGAGGAAGGATGGTGAAGGAGAAAGGAGGGGGAAGGGGGGAGGGGGAAGGGGGAGAGAGGAGAGGCCGAAAGCTTGAAAAATTGAGAAGAAGAGAAAAGATTGCAGTGATTAATTAAGATGATTCAACAAGTCCATCCACCCCACCCCCACCCCCCTTTAACCCTCCCTTCATTGCCCCCCCCCCCCCCTGCCCCACCCTGCTCAACCACCTGATATTCCTCATTGACAAAGACGAAGGTCAGTGTAGGATGGAAGGCAGGCGGGGGGGAGGGGGAGGGGGAGAGGTGGGGAGGGAGGAGGAAATGAGGGTTGGGGGTGCTAGTTTTGTATGCGGTTCTGTCAGCCTTCGAATACGCCCCCCCCCCCCCCTCCCTCCTTCCTCCTCCTCCTTCTCCCGTTCCTTGTCTTTCTTCAACATCGCTCAACAGTCAGGAATTTTAGACCAATTCACCCCTCCTTTTCTCTCCCCTTCTCTCCCCTTCTCTCCTCTTCTCTCCTCTTCTCTCCCCTTCTCTCCTCTTCTCTCCACCATACCCTGCTGTAGTATTCTTTAAAGTCATCGCCCTCTTTATCTGTCTCTATGTGTCTCTCCCCATCTTCCTCTTTCTCTCTCTCCCTCCCTCATTCGTGTCGTATTTCCTATGATTTGTTCGAGTGATATTTATTGCCTGTTCATAACTCCACTTCCACTGGTAATGTATGATCGTGACAATTTTTATTTTTATTTTACTTTCTTGTCGCTCTCTTCTGTAGTCTCTCTCTCTTCTCCCTCCTCCACTCCCTTCCCTCCCGTTCCTTCTCTTCCCTTCCCTTCCCTTCCCTTCCCTTCCCTTCCCTTCTCTTCCCTTTCCTCCCCTTCTCTTATCTCTTCTCACCTCGTGGAGAAATTTCTTCAATTTTCTTCTCTTCTCTCCTGTCTCTTTCCCCGTGGAGAAATCTCTGTCCGTCCCAGTCTCGCCTCTGCCGCGTTTCCAACTTCATTTTCTAATTCTGCGTCGCTTTCCCCGCCGCATTTGATTTATTCATTTATTCATTTATTTTTTAGTGTCCCCATGAGTACTCTTGGCGACCTGGGTATGCAGGACCCGCCGTGGTGACGAGCCTCTTAATAAGACGTCTCCCTTGGGGGATGCCAGTGACTCCGCACGGGCCGGTCCTAAGAACCCTGGGCGAATGCGCCTGAGAAAGTGTGCGAGGATGCAAGCTATATGTCGGGACGCACACACACAGGAACGCGGGATCGAGGGCTTGGGGGGAGGCAGAGATAAACATGCGAACGAAAGCTTGCAAGCACGCGCTCGTACTAGATAGGCCACGAACATGTCTAAATCGCGCACACAGACATATATATACCCGCACGCGCACAAGTACACAGACACAGTTTACAGGCACACGTACGCGCTCGTAGAAGCAGGAACACGCACGCGCACCCAGGAGTGAGGGAGGAAGAAGGAAAGGGAGAATGAGAATGAGGAGGAGATGGTGAGGGGAACAAAGAAGGAGGAAGAGAAGAAAGAATAGGAAAAGGGGATGGTGAAGAAGGCAACGAGTAAAAGCAAAAACGACGGAGAAAGTAAGAAAATAAGAAGAAAGAACCGAGGGAAAAAGCTTAAAAAATACGTGTCGTGTTGCGGCGATAAAGAAGTTGGTGAAGGAGGAATAAGAGAGAACAAAGGAGAAAACGAAAATGAAAAGCGAGAACGGCAGAGAAAGAGAGAGAAAAAATAGTAATAAAATATAAATCTATCAATCTATCTATCTATTCGATAAGACGATAAAGCTGGGCCTCCTCGTGACGCCCACCGCCCGACTTCGAAGGCGTGGGGAAAGGTCGGGGACTAGAACGACCTTTGATTGGCCAAACGACCTTTTCGAGAAGGGTTGAATTGCCGGCCGGTTCATGGAGGCGCCTGTGTTCTATTTTGTAATTAGCTACTTTTTGGTTCCTCTCTCTCTTGTCTTGTCTTGTCTTGTCTTGTCTTGTCTTGTCTTGTCTTGTCTTGTCTTGTCTTGTCTTGTCTTGTCTTGTCTTGTCTTGTCTTGTCTTGTCTTGTCTTGTCTTGTCTTGTCTTGTCTTGTCTTGTCTTGTCTGCTCTGCTCTGCTCTGCTCTGCTCTGCTCTGCTCTGCTCTGCACTTCTCTTCTCTTCTCTTCTCTTCTCTTCTCTTCTCTGCTCTGCACTTCTCTTCTCTTCTCTTCTCTTCTCTTCTCTTCTCTTCTTTTCTCTCCTCTTCTCTTCTCTTCTCTTTCGAGTTTTTAGTGAATTATTTGAGTAGATATAATGAGGACGAAATCTGGATGAAAAATATATATTTGGAAATTGCACGTTGGCTCATAGATTAATGATAGATTGCTTTCATAAAATGTCTGAAGGAGGTTTGATCAATTTCCGAATCTAATGGTGATAAATACAACGAAATAAGTATATTTGATATAGTAATAGGTAGCTTTTAAGCAAGGTCCGGTGACTAAATACCGTGGACGCATTTGTGTTAGTTACAAAGCAACCTTTAATTTATTATGTCAAGCCATGGGAATCGAGCGTGAAAACCGCGTGTTTCTCTTTCCAACTGACTCTTCTTGTTTCCGTCTTATATATGTCTCTTTCTCTCCTTCTCTTTCACTTTCTGCCTCTCTTCCTCTGTGTCTGTTTTTATTTTTCTCCTTTTCCTTCTGTCTGTTTCCGTTCCTGTCTTTATTTCTCTCTTTCACTCTGTCTTGGTCTGTTTCTCTCTGTCTCTCTCACTCTCTATCTCTTTCTCTCTCTCCCTCCCCTCTCATTCTCTCTTTCCCTTCCCTCTCATTCTCTCTTTCCCTCCCCTCTCATTTTTTCTTTCCCTCCCCTCTCATTCTCTCTCCCTCATCTCTCTCACCACCTCTCTTTCTCTTTTCTTATTTCCCTCCTCTTTCCCTCCCTCCCTCCCTCCACCCCCTCTCCCCCGTCAGTCCTGGGAACCTTCCGTGCCGAGCGTCCCACCTGCGCGTTAACGACACCTGGCCAATTAAGAGACTAATTACCTGTTCTTTTCTCTCAGTATTTCTATCAGTGACGTTGAGGATGAGGTGTTTATAGGCCTTGTTGATGAGAGGAAGGAGGGAGGGAGGGAGGGAGGGGAGGGAGGGAGGGAGGGAGGGAGGGAGGGAGGGAGGGGGGAGGGAGGGGGGGAATAGGGTGGGAAGGAAGGGAGGGAACTCGGGTGGGAGGGAGGGAAAGGGGGTAAGAGGGAGAGAGAGAGAGAGAGGGAGGATGGGAAGGAG
>NC_061821.1:22200465-22202965 GCF_019202785.1 Penaeus chinensis | reverse complement strand
AGGAGAGTGGTTGGGGGCGTGACCTTGAGGCCGGATTTGAGGTTTGGAGGGAGGGACGGGAGGCGGGAAGGAGGAAAGAAGGGAAAGGAAGTGGGGGAAAAGATGGAAGAGGAACTAAAGAAGAGGAGGAAGAGGAGCAAGGGAAGAGAAGGAAATAAAACAGGGGAAAAATGAAAGAGGAAAAGGAGAATAGAAGGAAAAGGAATGGGGAAAAGATGAAAGAGGAACAGGAGAATAGTAGGGAAATTAATAAGGAAAAGATGAAAGAGGCATAGGGGAGAAGATGAAAAAAGAACAGGGGCAAATGGAAAAAAAGGAACAGGAGAAAAGAAAGGAAAGGAATGGGGGAAAAGATGAAAGAGAAACAAGGGAATGGAAGAGAGAGGAATATGAGCAAAGAGGGAAGAGGATCAGAAGAAGAGAAGGGAGAGGGACAGGAGGACAGAGGGGAGAGGAGCTGGAGAAAAGAAGGAAGAGGAACAGGGAATAAAAGAAGGGGAAGAGGAAAGGTTAGTGGTGATGGTGATGAGGTGATTGTGATGATGAGGAAGATGGGTGATGATTGATAATGAGGTTGGTGCTGGTGGTGATGACAAGGAGGAGGATGGTGATGGTGATAATGATAATGGTTGTGGTGACGAAGGTGAAGATGGTGATGTTGATCAAGGTGATGAAGATGTTGATCAAGGTGATGATGATGGTGATGGTGATGATGGTGATGATCAAGATGATGAAGATGGTGAGGATGTTGATTAAGGTGGTGATAATGTTGATCAAGGTGATGATGACGATGGTGGTAATGATAATGAGAATAGACGAATGAAAATGAGTGAGTGAGTGAGAATGAGAGAGAAGAATGAGTGAGTGAAAATGAGAATAACATTGACAGTGAGTAACAATGAGAATGAACAAATGAGAGAGTGAGTGAGGGAGAATAAGAATAAGAGTGAATAAATGAGTAAGTGAGAATGAACGAATGAGAGAGAGAGAGAGAGAGAGAGAGAGAGAGAGAGAGAGAGAGAGAGAGAGAGAGAGAGAGAGAGAGAGAGAGAGAGAGAGAGAGAGAGAGAGAGAGAGAGAGAGAGACGGAAACTGATTTGATCTGATTCAGTAATATTATTTACAGAACAGTTAACACGCCTCGAGGAGACCCTTACAACTTGCTTGCTTGCTTGCTTGCTTGTTGTTGTTGTTTTTTAATGATTTTATAAGTGGTCGATAATGAATATCAAATTTCGAAGAGGATATTCTAGATTAGGATTGTGAAACTCGATTGGCTCGGGGGTCAAAAGCGACCCTCGGGATGACAAAGAGAATTTTCAACTTGCGAAATTACGACCGTCTTGAAGGGAAATATGTTTAAAATCTGAAATATCTGCGTGTTTGTATGACGTAATATTGGGAAACCAAGTATCTACAGTTAGAAAAAATAAGTATTGTAACCAATTCCACAAAATTGGAATTAAAAATCGACGAAGTGGTGTGGAATAGCGAGGTAGTTAGCACCGTAATTAGAGAGAAGCGTTCAGTTCCTCATTGACCATAAGTAAAGGCAAGGATATATATTTTTTCTGACTGTACCTTTGCTGGCACTCAATATGGCAGCTGAAATTAGAGAAAATAAGTTCTCGAAAAATCCTTGAGTTTGACCTCCCTGGCGTAGATCATCACTATCCGGAAAGAAAATGGGAAGATCTAGGCACAGAAGGCCCTAGTTCCCCTAGATAGTGCGTCTAGATGAGGACAATAGAGTTGATAAGCCCTGTCTTGGGGTCTGTTTCAAGCGTGGAAGAGGTGCTTGAAGCCCGTACCCATTGGGACTCGAGATTGGAGAAGGCCATCAGTCAAGTATTAAATCTCGACGGCTTTGAAGGGCTACGCTGTTATGCCCTGTGTCGATTAGCTGACTCATGTGATCGATTTAAAAAAAAAAAATTGTTTTACGTCACTTACAGCACTAAAAAGCAAGGGCAGAGTCTACGATAACCTCTAATGTAATCACCAGCTGATATTCTCAGTCGGATAGTATTATTTTCGTTTCGCTTGGATACAGTTTTTGTTGAGTGAAATTAGTTTTTAAAGAAGTTAAGTGCGCGGGGTGAAGTGTGAGAGCGTAGGGAAAAAAAACGAGAGGGTTAGCGAGGACAGGCGGGTGAGAGGGAACGGGGGTGAGAGAGTGGGTGGGAGGGAGAAGGTAAGGGAGGGATACAAGGAAATGGAAAGAGAAAGGGAGAGGGAGAGGGAGAGGAAGCGGGAAAGGAAAAGGGGAAGGTAAAGGAAGAGGGAAAGGGAAAGGGAGAGAGGGAGTGAATGAGAGAGTCAGATTCAAACTCAAATTCAGTACCCTTCATTCCCGTAGTTCAGTGGTTATTCCTTTTGAAGAAATGGTACTTACACGGCATGAGTAAACTGAGGTTAAGCATGAACAATAACTAGTACAAATGTTTAAAAAAAAATCGATAACAGAGCGTGAAGATTCTAGTATAGCGTTTGCCCTTAA
>NC_061821.1:22197641-22200365 GCF_019202785.1 Penaeus chinensis | reverse complement strand
GTTTCGCCGTTTCATTGTTATTGCTATTGTTTTGTGAATGTCGTTATTTGTTGCTATTTATTCCCTTTTATTTTCTTGTTTTGCATCACCGTCGTCATCGTGTTTGTGATTATTATTATCATTATTATTAGCTTCCATTATTATCGTCATTTTTATCATTGCTGTGGTCGTTATTATTTTATTAATTAGTATTACTAGCATCAACATTTCATTATTGTTATTTTAGCTTAGCTTATTGTTATTTGTATTGTGATTTTGACGATTGTTGTTGTCCTTCGTAATACTTTTAAAAGCAGTATTAACATTCGTTATGATTCTCAATAGTATCGGTTTCATCATCGTCAATTAAGAAAGCAAGCGTGAACTCTCTTATCTACCTTGTTTTCTTCTTCCCACGTTTCTTCTTCCTTCGTTAACTTTCTATCGTTCGCAGTATGACAGTCTCTCTCTCTCTCTCCCCCCCCCCCCCCGGCGTAAATATCCAAAGAGAAGAGAGCGTTGCAGGGAGATGTATGAATGTGTGTTTCTGGCTGATGGTGGCGCGTTAGAAGCTTACGTAGATGATGTTTACTTAGTGTTTTTTTCTTTTTCTTTTTTTATGTCTTTCTCTTATTTTCTTCTATTTCTTCTTTTTCTTCTTTTTCCTTTTCTACTGTTTTTTTTTTCCTTTTCCTTTTCTTTTTTTTTTTCTTCTCTCTTTTTTCCTCCTCTCTCTTGAGCATAACGGTAATCCGCCTGTCACTGGATACGCCCTCTTTCACGGCCTATCGCCCTCCTCGCTACTCTCTGGATTTTCGAGAAGCACCCCGCCCTCTAGACACACACTCATTATATGTGTGTGTGTGTGTGTGTGTGTATATGTATATATATGTATATATATATATATATATATATATATATATATATATATATATAAAGAGAGAGACAGACAGACAGGCAGACAGACAGACAGACAGACAGACAGACAGACAGACAGACAGACAGACAGGCAGGCAGGCAGGCAGGCAGGCAGGCAGGCAGGCAGGCAGGCAGGCAGGCAGGCAGGCAGGCAGGCAGACAGACAGACGAACATGCAGGCAGACAGGCAGGCAGACACACACACACACACACACACACACACACACACACACACACACACACACACACACACACACACACACACACACACACACACACACACACACCATCTGTTGGTAGGGTTTGTAGACACAGAACAGTAGACACGTAGATGTAAATAGTCGACTGGATGCTCAGCGGGAGAAGACCCCCCCCCCCCCTCTCTTGTTCGTCTCTTGTTTCTGTTTTTTTTTTTTTTTTTTTAAGGTTTTGTATTTCCTCCTGTCTCATTCTGTCTGTTTGATTGTCTTTTTTTCTGTCCTTTCCCTCTCTCTCTCTCTCTCTCTCTCTCTCTCTCTCTCTCTCTCTCTCTCTCTCTCTCTCTCTCTCTCTCTCTCTCTCTCTCCCTCTCCCTCTCCCTCTCCCTCTCCCTTCCTCCCTTCCTCCCTCCCTCCCTCCCTCCCTCCCTCCCTCCCTCCCTCCCTCCCTCCCTCCCTCCCTCCCTCCCTCCCTCCCTCCCTCCCATCCTCCCTCCCTCCCTCCCTCCCTCCCTCCCTCCCTCCCTCCCTCCCACCCTCTCTCCCACCCTCTCCCCCCCACCCACCCACATGATGATCACGGTAGTTGTCGCCACCGTAGAGGAACCGACGTTTTCACTTTCCGCATAATTTCGATGGGGATTCGTTTTCCGTGATGCCTGGTGTGATGTGGGCGTGGGCGTGGTGGTAGCGATGTGGGTGTGATGGTGGAGGGAGGGAGAGGGGGAGGGAAGGGGATTGGGATAAAGAGAGGGAGGGGATAAGAGAGTAGGGTCGGAGTCTGTGGTTAAGGTAGGGGTAGGGTGGGAGGGAAGGGGAAGGGGAGGGGAGGGAAGGGGAGGGGGTATGTGGGGAGGGATGGCGTGTTAGGAAAAGGGGGGAAGGGGATGGGAAGGGAGGGGGAAGGAGAGGAGGGTAAAGGTGAGAGAGGAGGGGAGATGAGGGGAAAAGGGGAAGAGAAAGAGAGGGTCTGGGTTGGAAGGTAGTAGGAGGGGAAAGTGGGGAAGGGAAGGAGGATGCTGGGATAAGGAAAAGGGCGGAAAGGAAGGAGAGGAGAAGGAGTGAGAGAGCAGGATGATAGGAAGACGGAAGGGAGGAGGGAGGAAAGGGGGGAATAGGAGGGGAAGAGGGAGTGAGGGGAAGGGAGGTGAGTGACGGATGGGGGAAAGGGAGAGAGGGAGGGGGAGGGAGGGAGGGAGGGAGGGAGGGAGGGAGGGAGGGAGGGAAGGAGGGAAAGAGGGAGGGAGGGAGGGAGGGAGGGGAAGTATGTGAACGAGAGAGACAACAACAGGTGACAAGAATGATTGTGGGAAAGGATTTGTGGATTCATGAGAAGAAAAGGGATGATGGATATGGAGGGAGGGAGGGAAGGGGGGGGGGTGACAGGGAGAGAGGGAGGGAGGAAAAGGAGCCAAAAAAATGTGAGGGGAAAGGAGGGACGGGGGGGAGGGTAGAATAGGAGGGAGGGGAAAGGGGGGGGGGGGAAGTCGTAATTCCTAGACCATAACGTAAGAACATATTTGTTTACTTTTACTTTCATGCGACTAGGCCTGATGATCTTAGCATTACGGTGAAGGAACACTTTTTTTTGTTTTCTTATATATAGTTTTACTTTATTTTTCCTATTCTT
>NC_061821.1:22187641-22190141 GCF_019202785.1 Penaeus chinensis | reverse complement strand
TGATAATAATAATGATACTACTACTACTACTACTACTACTAATAATAATAACAATAATAATAAATGATGATGATGATGATAATAATTTTCATGATCATGCGTTTCTTTTCTTTGTTTCTTTAATATTGAAAATATTTCATAGGGTTAGCGACACCTTTCTTGTTCGGAGTTATGCTACCCTCCTAGTTATTATGCTTACCTTAATACCTTAAACACCTTTAGTTTTCTGTTTTATTTTATGATTCTTAAAAATTAATATCGCCACCACCATCATTGATTCAATATTGATACCCCCCCCCCCCATTCGCCTGTAATTCAGAAATGGCGAAATTAAGAGTTGTCAATCAGCGAGCGATAATTGCAAGAGAGATCGAAGAAAGAATGTGCAACGTAGGGTTTTTTGAGGAGGCGCTAGTTGGCAACAGCAGCCACGGTGACAGAAATGGGGTAATAGTGCTAAGACGAGGGGGTTGCGTTGTGTTAACGGGCCTGACTTGGCTGCATTTATGGCAAGTTGTGTGTGTGTGTGTGTGTGTGTGTGTGTGTGTGTGTGTGTGTGTGTGTGTGTGTGTGTGTGTGTGTGTGTGTGTGTGTGTGTGTGTGTTTGTTTGTTTTCTTACCTAGTTGTTTCAATAAGGGAGAAGAGCTAAGCTCAGATGATCCAGTTTGATATATTTAAATTATCATATAACTTCTTAAATTGATACACATTTTGGCACACCCAACGTTATTTGAAAGATTGTTCCATGTTTCAATAGTTCTGTTTGGGAAACTGAACTTGACCTCTTCCTCGCTGTGTCTTTTCGTCCTTCCTGTGTTCAAAATTATGAAGTCATCTTTGTCTAACTTCATACTTCCTGTAATATAGCTGAACAACATTATCATGTCACTTCTCTTTCTTCTTTCTTCCAAAGTAGTAAGACCTATATTATGTAGTCTTTCTTAGTAGCTCTTGTCTCTTAGAGTAGGTGCTCATCTTGTGGCTGCTCTTTGAACTCTTTCTAGTTTATCTATATCCTTTTTTAAGTGTGAACTCCATACCACTGCACCATACTCAAGACTAGATCTTATGATGGCGGTAATGACCTTCTTTAACATGTCTTCGTCCACATAAACGAATGCCTTCTTCATGTTGGCAATCAGCCCTAGCATTTTATGAACCTTGTTATTTATATGATCATATGGGCTTAGGTTTCTGTTTATGATTATTCCAATTTCTTTTTCTTTAAATGCTTGGTTTAATATGACGTCTCCTAACTTGTATTGGTATAGTGGACGATTTTTACTTTCTCCGAGCCTGACTACATGGCATTTATTGGGTTTGAATTCCATTTTCCATGTGCAACTCCAAATGAATAAGTTCTCGATGACAGGCATTGGCATGAGACATCGTCTATTATCCTTTTTTCTTGCAATTTTGCGTCGTCTGCAAACATATTCAGATCACTATTTTTATAAATGATAAACCCAGGTAGTTAACATAATCGGCGCCAAGACCGATCCTTGAGGTACTCCGCTAGTTACTCGTCGCCATGTAGAGTGCTTCTCCCTAATTACGGTTCTCATGTGTCTTTCATGAGGAAAGTCTTCCATCTATTCGAGGAGTTTGCCTTTCACTCCACCTAGGTGTTCTAATTTCCAGAATAGTCTTTTATGAGACACCTTATCAAAGGCCTTCTTAGTCTAAGTACACAATCCATCCAGCCGTTTCTTTCTTGTAGTATTTCAGAAACTCTATCATAGAGACAGAGGGGATTTGCTAAGCATGACCTTCCTTCTCTAAAACCAAATTGTTTATTTGATATCATATCGTGTTTTCCAACCCACTGTTTCCTAATGATCCTTTCTAACAGATTACATACTGCAGTAGTTAACGAAACTGGTCTATAATTTAGAGGGTTTTGTTTGTCGCCGTTCTTGTATAAATGTGTAACATTGGCAAGTTTCCAATCTTCTGGTAGTTTCCCATGTCTCACTGAATTTTGGAATATTAACAATGACGGAGTACATAATTCCTCGGCACATTCCCTCAGAACCCCGTTAGATATTATATCTGGTCCCTTCTGCGTTAGTCTTGTCTGACTCTTTCATTAGGTCTTTTATTTCATTCTTTTCGATTGTGATATTTTCGATATTCTAATTTATGTACGGTTATTTCAAGATATGGGTCCTGAACAAACACTGACTGAAATTTCTCAATAAGGATTTCACACATTTCCTCCTCCTTAGTATAAACGATGTTTTTGTCATTGATGGCGCTAATTTGATCTCTATTTTTAGTCTTACTATTTATGTAGTTAAAAAGGAGCTTTGGTTGGTTTGTACATTTATAGAGTATGTCCTTCTCAAAGTCTAATTTCGCCTCCCCCATGGTTAGGGTGTACTCATTTCTTCCTACTAAATTTATACCTTTCATACGCTGCCTGAACCTCCTGAACCTTCTCCAAAGGAGTTGTTCGTTTTCTCTCATTTTCTTGCATTTATCATTGAACCACTTTTG
>NC_061821.1:22152641-22182641 GCF_019202785.1 Penaeus chinensis | reverse complement strand
AGGTTGGGTGAAAATATATCATCAACAAGAAATACACAAACTAGCACACAAACTAATAAAAAACAAACAAACAAACACATGACCTGTTTGAATTCCTCCCTTAGATGATGGAGGCAAGCCAGAAGTGCGACCAACTTGAAGAAGCCTGTAAGAAACTTGAAGAGGATAAATACAACATCGAGAAGGACCTCATCAACACGCGTGACCTGGCGCAGAAACTGGACATGAAGAGAGGCCAGGCCGAGGGGGAGGTGGCCAGACTTTCCACTAGTCTGGAGAAGGTGAGGCATAGCTGGGTCCTATAGTATCTCCGCGAGTTTAATGTTATAGGGTATAAATGAGAATAATATATGCCTTGATGAATTTTGAAAAACTACACTGATTGGTAAACTTATTTTATCAAAAACTAATATGAAAATCGGTCACCAACATCAACACTTTGTATAACTAAAAGTAAAATTACCTTTTATATCATATCTCAAAGTAACCAGAATAAACCATACCTCACAGGTGATGTCACAGAAGCGTTCCTTGGAGCAGAGACTAGAGGGTATCAGCAGCCAGTTGAACAGTGAACGGACCACAGTGAGGTCGATGGAAGAAGTCCTCAATGACAAGCGCAGGTCCGAGTGGTCTCTTGAGGCCAATAACAAGCAACTGGAGGTGGAAAAAGGCCAGCTACAGAGAAGGGTAATAATGGTCGAGTTCTTTTACTATGGGGGAGGGTAAAGGTGGAGTTCTTTTAACCCAATCACCATGGATTTATGTTCTCTCCTCTGTAGTTTTTTTGTTTTTTTTTGTTGCATGAAGATGACTTCACATGTGCTTAGCCGGCAGGGAGTCTATTAGTAGGACCTAAAGACCAATCCTGATTTCCCCATTCCTTGAATTGGTAGAAAAATGTAGGAAAATGGATATCAATACTGTTATTATTGCTATTGATGTTATGATTATTAAATTGTCATTAAAATCTTGGTAACATTTAAGACAGTGAAATAATACAAAAGACTCCTTCCAAAAGTCAAGGAAAAGGATAAGCAGGTGAGATAGGTTGGACTAATAACTGACTCCTTGGTGATTGGGTACTTGTGGGGCTATCTATGTGCAAATACAATAAATAAATTTATATTACAGTGGGCAATGCATGCATTCTTGCCATCTGTGTCGATTGGGTTAATATTGTGTTGGGATTGTGGATTTGAATGTTGAAAAATTATCATCTTTTATTCTAAAAGTCTACTGAATATTATTATCCAAGTCATTGATATAGCAGCGATTGTATGTTTTTTTCACATTTCTCTGGGAATGAATAAGATCATTGCGAGTAGCTCTACTACTTTTTTATTTGTTGCAAATACTTTGGTCACCACCTATCCATATATACACACACATCTGAAATTGCATTTTTAGCGTGAAATTTTTATGCCTTAACTTTTTATTTTCTGCTGACTAAATACCTCTCTAATTTACATTTTTCTTATTAATGTGAATATCCAGTTACTATTCACAATTTGTTCAAAGGTAAATGTTCATTGTTACATATTTCAGATTTTTTTTTTTTTTTTCTTAATAAAAAAAGGCACTGTGGAAAGATTTATGTACTATACAAAAACATCTTTATTTCTATTTCTGTTTCTATAAAACTGTCAAATGTCACATCAAATCTGAATGCAAGATCTGTAATGAATATCTATTTCACTTCATATTATTTTTATGTTTTAAATGTGCCACAGCTGCTTTAAGGTAAAGTAAATAGGAATTTTACTATAGAAGTTATTAGATTTTACTGCTGATATTCAAGAATGCCAATATATCAAACTTGTTAGCTGTCTTAACTAGGTCAGATAAGTACCTGTTTAAACACTGAATGGTGTTTTAATATGAGATGTATTAAAGTTTCAATATTTAATTGTCCAGATATCAGAACTGCAAGCTCAACTGGAGGATGAAATGTCAGAGGGGAAGAGATTTAGAATGAGAACCACGCAGCTGGAAAGTGACCTGGAGAGACTTAGACGGGACCTGACGGATGAAAGGTTTGAGAGAGAAAAGGCTTCACAGGAACTGCGACGGGTACAGAGATTCCAAAACATTAACCGTGCATTAGATGCCCTTGGAACAACACCTTCCCCCCCTGGGACTAAAGAGGGCTCACGACCCCCAGTCAAGGTGTTGCCTCCTGACCCCCACCCTACTCCAGTCTCCTCATCATTACCCAGTAGAGCCGACTCCCCACCGGCAGCAGAGTCACAAGGGGCGGCCCACTTAGAGCGGCGCCGTAGTTTTAGTAAAGCACATGCATCTCACCTCCACAGTTCCTCCTCAGACACAGGACTTGAGAGGAGCCAGGCTGTCTCCAGCAGCTCTGACTCCCACAAGGAGCCCTGGAGACTGGCATTCGGGAGCACCTCTTCCCAGCTGTCCCGCCGAGCAACTAGCCAGGAGTCCATCCACCCGTCTCCCATTACGTACAGACGGGCAACAGAGGATAGCCCCCTCACTAGAGTAGGATCTACAGGGAGGCTAGCGACCTCCTCAATCTCCTCACAAGCAGGAGCAACCCTCACAACCTCACGTGACAGAGATCTGGATAGTAGAGAAAGCATTCCCAGTGTGAGACCCAAAGACCCCAGCTCAAGGTTGAGCAAGCAGGCTACCAGTGGTGGAGAGTCAGATAGCTGGGGCTGATAGGAAAAGTAACTTGTGCTTCTTGGTAGTTTTTTTTTATCTTCTTTTATTTGTATGTTTTTGTTTTAATGATCACCTGCATACCTTATTTTGTAGTATAAGTTGGAGCTTTTGCACAAGTATGATTAGTTGTAAGCAAAATTTGTAAAGATAAACCAAGTGGGATTATACTCCTATATTTGTAGCAGTTGTCAACCCCAGTAGCTTTATAGAAGAGCTGACTTCCATTATAACTTAAGTATATTACCTGATTTTTTTTTTTTTTTTATATTTCAGGTTAGAAACAGAACTGTGATAAGATAAATTTTATTTGTAAATCCAATTTCTGATGTCAGATTTATTCACCTTCATAAGAATCTCCCACTTTAATTCTGCCTTCAATTTTGTAAGGCCATAATTATATAGGGTATTATTCAAAAAATTGAAAAAGCGGAAATATATGAATAACAGGCAATAGAAAATAAAAGAAACGATGAGTTAAATACTAACATCTTTCACATATATTCTTCTTAGTTTTTCTATGCTTTGAAATATCTTACAACACCAGTAATCTCAAGTTTAACTCCATTAGACCTTTTGTGTCTTAGGAACCTAAACCTCCTTTCAGGACTATTCTGTTATTGTATTTTTGAATACACATACACATTCCCAGTCAAACCTATAGAATATTGAAGAGGCAATCTCTAGGTATGTGTTATAGACAATGGAAAGGATTAACAAGAATTCAAGATCTTCAGTAATGCTCTCTATGATTAGCTTGCATGGGTGTTTTATTATCTCATTTTACAGAAGAGTAGTAAAACATACAGGGAAATGAGTCCTATACTTGATGTTTATTCCCACTGTTGGAAAGGAATCTCATTTGGGCATTCTCATGATTTGAGATTAAATATTTTCAGTTTTCCTTTTCAAGTTGTCATTGATGTTTTCACTAGCTAAATATAATGGTATGAAAACAGCATGCAAGTAAAGGTTTGTATGGCATTTATAATTAGGTGTGTGTTGTACCTATAAGATTTTGATGAATTCAGGTTATGCTATTTCGTACTCTTCAAACAACAAAACACACTTAAAGAATACGGAAGTACATTAAGTTAGACTTCTGTTATAAGCATGTTTTAACAGCCACTTTCTTGTTTCTTTCTAGGTGCGCACATTTCTCATTTAAGGTAATGGCAACTGTTAAGGTGCAGGGAAATGTTGACACCCCAATCTACAGATTAGGAATAGCATCACTCAACTATTGTAATGTTAAATATTTGTTTGTATATGGAGAGCTTTATATTCCACAATAATACGGAAAGATATTTGTAAGGAAAGAGAAATGTTTTGTTAGGATATATAGGTGAATGATATTGTGTATTTAAACAGGGTAACCTATGGGAGCCGAAGTTGGACTTTGCAGCATAAGACTTTTTAGATATGACTGGTCTCCTTGCTACCATTTTTTTTTTTTTTTTTTAATTATTTTTTTTTTTTTACACGAGTGACCAATACACTCATGATATTATCAGATAGGAAGATGTGTTGATTCCAGGCAAAGTATGGTTAAATGGATATATTTTTGACAAGGTATAAAATGACAGAAGAGAAACCATTTCAGAGCATATGTATTCTATATTTTCACTGTAAACCTTCCTCTGTTATGTGGAAGAAGACTTACTGGCAGAATGTCTAATATATTTTCTCTGTAAGAATGTTCTCATTTTATCTGGATTGTGAGAATGAGGTTTAAATGAGTACTGAATATCACATGGGAAAGACAAATGGAAAGTATTCAATAAGTTTTGGAATTAGTTTAGCATTAGTTTGCAGGAAAGATAAGCTTCAATAGTGAGAAGTTAGAAGGAACACATTCAGAAGAATATATTAAAAAGAAATTGTTGTAGATTCCAATTATATTTTTCACAGAAAGATTTTGCTCTTACATTCTTATGTTATTTTCTTTCTTCCTTTTGTTGGTAATTGTTTGACTTCATGAAATTGGTTATGTATTGGAGAATCACCAATAATCCTTTTTATGAAGAGTTTTACAGGCTGTGAGATGCTAGAATCACTGATGCTGATTAGCACTTGACTGTATGGATTAACCTGCTTCTTAGTATGTGTATATAAGAAAACATCCTTTAAATTGCTAATTGACAGGTTGATATACACTTCTGTAATCGCAGTCTTCTGTGTCAGTCTATCTTGGTTATAGAGGAATATAATCAAATCATAGTCTGAGGGTCAGTTGTTCCATGCTTGTTACTTTTGTCATAGTTAGGAGTTTACTTTGGAACTGTTTTTTTCTTTGTATGGTACAACTTGCCATGGATTAATTATATTAAAACCGTATGAGGAGCAATGGTTGATCGCCTGGGTTGTAAATACGTTCATATATTTTTGTTTTCAAAATTCAGATCAGGAAGTGGTCCTTGTTGAATTTCACTTACCATTCTGTATGTATTTAATTTCATTTCATTATAAAAAAAAATTCTTTCCCAAAATGATTTGAGCATTTCCAAACACAGTGAGTGTAAAATAGCTATATTTATGTGCAGTCCATATCCATAAATGTACAGACACATTTTATATATATATATATATATATATATATATATATATATATATATATATATATATATATATATAAAAATATATATGGGAACAGAAAACAGTAGATACTGATGAAAGATTAAATGGCTGTCAAGAATGTACTTTCCCATCCCCAGACATCCTAATGGCATTCCTTAAGGTGGTATCTTCATTTCTTTCACTTCAGTTTATGCTCTTTAACATTAACTTATAAAAAAAAAAAAAAAAAAGAGTGATTACTGAATAACAGTCCTTTAACCCTATCACCGTGGATGGCAAGAATACATGCCATGCCCACTGTAATATAAGTTTATTTATTGTATTTACATATAGATGGCTCTACAAGTGCTTAATCACCAAGGAATCAGTTTTTAGTCTCGCCTGTTTACCCTTTTCCCTGACTTTTGGAAAGGGTCTTTTGTATTATTTCATTGTCTTAAATGTTACCACGATTTTAATAAGAAATAAGCATAACATCAATAACAATGATAACAGTATTGATATCAGTTGTAAAAAGTTGGAAAAATGCATTTTCCCGCCAATTCAAGGAATGGGGAAATCAGGATCGGTAACTAGGGCATACTGATAGACTCCTTGCCGGCTGAGCACATGTGGAGCCATCTGTATGTAACAAAATTCACAAAAAAATACTGGGGACAGAACAATGTGTGATGGTTGGGTTAAGATGGTATATTATAAAGTCATACAAATACATGCTTTATATAACAAAATGAATCCTGATAGTCATTGTCATGGGATGCATAGTCACTGGGTACATTTATTATTGCAAACCGTCTGTATAATATATCAAAAGTTACAGAAGATATATATAAAAGAGCATTAAGACTGTTTAAGACTGTTTAAGTCTGTATATATAATTTATAATAATATATACATAGGTCATTTTTTTTTTACATACAAATTTAATCACAAGGGCCATATGCCTTGATTAAGAAAGAAAGAAAAAAATAAGTATCATGTGATGAGTTGTTGGTTTTAGGTCCTGTTATATAGATATTCCCCTCCATGAAAATGAAACATTGTTATACATCATTGTTTGCAGCACAGTAGTATGTTACTAACAGTTTTTTAATTCAGTTATTTATCAGTGTTTAATTTCATTCATGAGTCATAAGTTACAGATAAATTAGAAATATTGATGTTTATGAAGTTGAAAAGGCATTAGGTTGTAATAGTGTGACAAAGAAATTAAAAAAGAGACAGAGGCAGTTTTATTGGTTTGAGCATTTTTATATTCAGATGTATGTTTGGGTTGCCATATATACATGTTTGCTTGCTAGCAGAAGTCAGCAGATATTATGGTCACTTGCTAACCATGCTGAATGTTAAAAATAACAGACTTATTTACAGAGTGAGAACCAAGGACAACAGAATAGTTTCAAAACTTGTCTTCACTGAATTTATTACCATTGTGTTTATTGTAATTGCAGTGATCTCTATTTACTGGCTTCATTTTATTTAGATGAAGTATAGAAATAGTCCATGGGTCCTTAGACAAATGAACCAGTCGGTTAACTTTGATGGACTTCTAAAAGAAAGATTGCAGTTTAAAGTAATTGCGTAAAACTAAGAAAATTACTACATTTTGTTTTTTATTTTTCAGCATACGTAATGTGCTTTCTGTAAGCATCATTTAGTGTGTCTTTTTTATAATTGTGGATATGTACATCAACATTTTGCTTCAATCATATCTTTAGATTTTCTTTTAAATCATCTGAAAGTATTAGAATAACAGTGTTTCTGTGGGATTTAACTTTAGAAGACAGCTATTCATGACAAATCATGAGAACAATGTACTCATTTTTATTATATATTCAGTATTTTGTAACTTTATTGTGCATGACAGTAGTGAGAATGCACATTTTGCAATGACTTGGGAGAAACCTATTATAAAATGCCACATTGTGATTCATTACAGGACATACACATGATCAAGCAAAAACTTGTATTCAGAACTTTAACAATGAACACCATCCATCTTGGAGAGAAATGAGCATACAAAGAAGTCTGAAGGGGTGAAGCTCATATGACTATATATTACTGGTATTTTGTGCCCAAGTTATCATATGGACAGCTAATTTTGAATTTCATAAAGGTGCAGAAGTAAAGTTTTTCTTGTATCTATTTTTATAAGCAATATAACTATCTATTGTGTTTTTATATGGCTTTTCATTATCCCCTCTTGCTTGTCAAGAATTTAAAAATGAGAATGTGTGAGAGGAAACAGTGGCTGAATTTTCTTTACAAAATGTGAAGTGGTAAACAAATGTATTTATTAAATGCTGACATAGCATTAAAATATAGGATACAAACAGATAAACAAATGGTTAATTATACTGTATACCTGTTTGTGTGTACAGGAAAACGTACATGTGGGTATCAGTGAATGGTTATCAAAACAATATCTTGTCAACAGCTAATGTTAAGAACGGTATATTCCTGTACACAGTTTTAACAGGATAGAAAGATAAATTTATGAAAAAAATAAAACAGACTAAAGATTATTTTTAAATCAATAAATAACGTATAGTATACATCTATATTCCATGATTTACAATTTTTTCAGTTCATATTCCTTTCAAATCTTTTCCCTAAGGGAACTAAGAAGAATGTCCACACAACAGTATATGAGTGAGACAGGTATACCTGAGTTCTTGCAAAGTCTGAGAGTTCTGCATTCTACTTGTGCGATCGTTAATGGCTCTTGGTATCACGCGCACACAGGGGCATCACCTCTAGCCATTAACCACCCTGAGTCCATTTGTGTGCCCGATTACCAACCATGTTAACAAGCCTGTATGTCAGCCGGAATGGACGCTGGTCTCCTAACTACCAAGGTCATCTCAAATCTCTCGTAGTGTATTGTTAAAAGGTAGACCTTCATTGCTCCCTTCATTTGTCACGATGACATCTGTTGCTGTTCCGTGTCAGTGTGGGAGAGGGGAACGGCAGCTCGTTGCATCCCACAGACATTAGCATGCACAGGCACCCAACCCAACACTGACTTTCCTTCTTACGTGCTAGCGTCACTGCAGGGGTCTAAAACCTCCCTCACCACTGGGTGCGGTGCGTTTAGATTACTGATGGTTTGCAGTGTACTGTGTGGATTGACTCCTGATACCCTTAGTCATCTTGATTGCTGCGAGAATGGAGTATGTCTACAGTGAATATCGAGGCTGATGGAGGAAGGCTGCCAAGTATGGAGGTCTTTCTGCCTAATTCATCTTCGGATTTCAAATCATATATGCTTTTGATTTTTTACATGCGCGCGCGCATGCGTACGCGCACGCACGCACGCACACACACACACACACACACACACACACACACACACACACACACACACACACACACACACACACACACACACACACACACACACACACACACACACACACACAACACACACAACACACACAACACACACAACACACACAACACACTACACAACACTACACAACACTACACACACTACACTACACACTACACTACACATACACGCGCACCAGCACGCGCGCATTTACTTGTACGTATCGGTTACATTATACGCTATGTTCTTACCGCAGATTTCCCAGAAGGCTAACCACTGCGTGTCATTTGTTTTGATTTTCCAATTGGTAGAGGTATCGTAGCATGTTTTTTCGTCCGAGTTGTTTCCCCTCGAATTACTTCATTTTAGAGATATAAAAAAATAGATTTTTTTGTTCGAATTTGTCACTGCCTTATTATTTTTATGCGCTTTATGATATGAGCATACTGTTGCTTCTTATTGGCCACTGTTATGCATGATTTTCCCATCTGCTTGGACATCTTCAATTGTGTCAACTTCTTTATATGGATGATTTGCTAGTGATAAAATTATCTTGCTGATGAGTAATAATGTATAATGGTTTATTGATGATTGATTGCGAACTGATGATTCACTGAATAATTGATTATTCATGACTGACTGACTGACTGATAATTGATAGACTGATTGAGAATTGACTAACTGATGAGCTGATTGATGAATGAATGACTGACTGGCTCATTGATATCTGATTGACTAACTGGAAGGATAGATATGTCGTGAGTCTGGAAAATCTGTGTGACGTGAAGACATGACCGAGACAGTAGGGTACCTGTCTGACTCTAAGGTAGTCACAGGTGGTAGACAGGTGGTTAAGGAAGCGTGCCTTGGTGGGTGTTCGTGGAGGGGGGGGGGGGGGTGATATACCATGCAACTTAAAGATTGACGCGACATGGCGAGGGTGTGGTCTGTAGGTGGGTTGGGGTGGGGGTGGGGTGGGGTGGGGGGGTGCGCCCACAACGCATAGAAAACTTTCGAAAATATAGAAAACAGATTATATCTAAGCTAGATTCATTTATAGTGTTTAGATATTGTTTTAAATTCTATGAAATAATTATACCAGGGAGGAAATGCCATGTTTGCTATGACGGGAATAGGATATGTATAATTAGAAATATATAATTATGCAGTATGTAAAATATTTCTGAGCGCGTGCTTGTGTATGCATATGGGGAGAAAGATAAAAAAAATAAGGTATATACATCACTCAAACTCAGTTTTACAACATATATAGGAACAGAAAAAATAAAAAAAAAATATATGAAAATACCATCAGCTACGGCCATAAATGTATGCACAAGAACGCAAACACGAATCACACCAAACTGGGCAGCTCCTATGCACTTTACGGTCACCCCCAAATCCTGGGACAAAGCACACGCCATGCAGAAAACCTAAAGGGAACTGCCAATCAAAAAGTCTTAAAAAATAAACTAAGCGCTTTGGGGAGCATCGTATCAGCGTATCTGCCTTTTATCTCATTTACATATACACGTAGCAGTACAATGAGTTCCCAGCCATGTTACTAACTCGCCATACACACGCCTGCCATTCGCCTCCTTGTCTGCCCGCCGATCGCCAGCGCTGTCACTTTAAACTGAAGAACAAGCGGTTGATAACATACGCTGGTAGAGGGGACTGCACGGCGTGGCGAAATTTCTTGATTTTATTTTTTTGCCTCCTTACTTTTATTGCCAGCTGAAATTTATCGATATCGCCGCTACGTTACAGTTGAATATGTGATTATCTTTCAATTTCGTATGCAATTATGGTGTGGCAAATTTCCAGGTTTGTGATTAAAAAAAAAAAAAAAAAAATCTTTCCACTGCCTGCTAAAGTTATTGCTATTGTAGCCTTGTAACAGTAAAAGATCTAATCCTCAATCAGTTTCGTACATAAATCTAGCGTGGCGAAATTTCTTTGCATTATCCTATTCTTTTTTTATTTTACTGCCAGCTGAAACTATAGCTATCGTGGCCAGGTAACCTTAAAATGTATCTTGTTACCACAAATGCGGCAATATCATGCTCCATAAAAGAAATTCCATTCTCTCCAAAGATATTCACGCAATTTTGAATCCTCTAGACAGAATATACATACGATAAGAACTACTTCATTGTTCAGTTGTCTTGCAAGATCAGTTGCATAGGAGATGCAAGAAACAAGGGGGGAGAGGAGGGGGGGGGGGGTAGGTAGGGCGGGAGAGCGGCAAAACGCCATCTGTCTGCAAAGCCCAAAGCTCCTCTGTACTGACGTAGATTCTACATGATCTAATCTTTGGCCCGTGAGTTCATCTGTCAAAAATACGGCTGGAGAGATAAATACCATCGTGGGGATTTATGTAAATGGCGGAAAATATCAACAGGTGGATGTGTCAATTTTTGAATTAATGATTTTGAGACGAAGAACTGCGAATAAAGGTTTAAATCAGCGATAATTCAAGCGATATTGTTGTCCTGTGTTATTATTATGTATAACGACGTAACGGTTTATTACACACAATAAATAATACATGCGCATAAATAACAGCGAATGCAATAGTTAACACGCTGTTTTGACGCTCGCTCCTCCGTCGTGCGTGGCTGGAGCTCCTAAAATCCCTCGGAAACTATAGCCGAATTTGCTACCGAAATCCGCATTGTAATCCGGCTTATGATGCTCACATACATCTCTGACCTTTGCGTTTCGCGACCTCTGACCTTTCCACCTCTCTCGTCTTCCTCAAAGCATTATGGCAAACATATATACACCAGGGAGGTCGGTTTCGGTCTCTACCGGTTCCCATCTCCCAGCTGTGACCGAGTACTGGCATCAGCTGCTGGGGTCAAGGTTAAAAACAAGGAAAGAAAATTACAAAAAAAGGAAGAAAGAAAAAAGAAAGCAGTCAAGGAAGAAAGTAACTGATCGCCTTAACACGGTTTAATAATCATGCAACTCCAGCGTACATGCCCCTATGCCCACTTGGATACGAAACCAACCTTTTGATATACGGTTCTTATGCTCGGGAAATTTGTCCTCCTAAATACAGACGCGTTTCATAACATGTAGTCTGCCTCCTGTACCACCCTTCCATCCTTGTTTTTATTCATGCTTTGACCGCCCTCATTACCCCCCTCCTCCCCTCTCCCTCTCCCTACCCCCCTCCTTCCCACATCGTCCTCCTCGCCAACCCTCTTTGTCTTAACGTAATCAGGAAGTGTCTCAATATTTTCCCGCTTTTTCACTGCAGTAATGGAACCACTTCCTTCCAAGGAGTATCTCTCTCCTCGTCACCCCCTCCCCCTCTCTCCGTCACCCCCTTCCCCTCTCTCCGTCACCCCCTTCCCCTCTCTCCGTCACCCCCTTCCCCTCTCTCCGTCACCCCCTTCCCCTCTCTCCATCCTTCCCCCTCCCCCTTGTTTTGCCACAACAAGAAGCTCCTTAGCACGACACTGGTCTAAATGCTGTCATATTTTTTTTTCTCGGTCATTGTCGTTATTGTGTATCATAGGAGCTCGACGAGTAAACTTTAAATTCATTTTTATCATCATTATTTGTTTTTATTATTATCCTCAATATTTGTTAGTATTATCATTATTTGTTATAATTATAATTATAATTATTATTATTATTATTATTATCATTATTATTATTATTATTATTATCATTATTATTATTATTATCATTATTATTATCATCATCATAATTATTTCTTTTTATTATCATCTTTATTATTATTATTATTAATTTATTTTTCTGGCTCTTTCTGCCACGCCACTCTTTGAAAAGCATTTGCATTCAAGATCTGCATAAGTTGTTTGAAATGCTGTATTTGTGTAAGTTTTCTCTTTGTTGCCTTTCCTTTTCTCGTTTCTTGGTTTGCCTTCCAATATCATTATTTACTTTTCGCGTCTTCCTTACAGTATCTTTTCATATTTCTATTTCATATATCTTCTTTATTTACCATTTGTTTTGTTTTCGTTTCTTCTACATTTTCAATCGTTTTCTGTCTTTATTACATCTGCTTCCTCACATACTCCCCATTTTAAATAATAATTATGAACAAAAATCCTTCAACATTTCAAATATTAATCATAATAAAATATACTTCAACATTTCAAATAATTATTATAAAAATGAACAAAAGTCAACATTTCAAATAGCGACAATAAAAGAAATACTTCAAAACTTCAAAACCTGAATCGAATCGAATTAAATATAAGAAAAAAAAAAAAAAAATCGAAATCGAATTAAAAAAAAGTTAAGTCTACGAGCCCTTCTTCAAAACGCGTGAATTGACTTACTGATCAGAACGAAAGAAAATGAGCGGAAAAAAAAGTTTATCCCAATAATGAGAAGTTCTGTGAGGGTGACAAGCAGTCTTTCAAGAGCATGAAGACCCTCGATAATTTCACAGCGTCATCGCCTCTGAAGGTACCTGGGGGGGGGGGGGGGACGGCAAGAGAGAGAGAGAGAGAGAGAGAGAGAGAGAGTGAGTGAGAGAGAGAGAGAGAGAGAGAGAGAGAGAGAGAGAGAGAGAGAGAGAGAGAGAGAGAGAGAGAGGGAGAGAGGGAGAGGGAGAGAGAGAGAGAGAGAGAGAGAGAGAGAGAGAGAGAGAGAGAGAGAGAGAGAGAGAGAGAGAGAGAGAGAGAGAGAGAGAGCGAGCGAGCGAGCGAGCGAGAGAGAAGAGGGGAAAAGAAGGGAAAGAAATAACAATAAATAAAGAATAGGGAAATGAGAGGGGAAAAAATCGTAAAGAGATTGGGAAGACGAGGAGAAAATGTATGGCGAGGGAAAAAATATTATAAAGGAGGGAAAATGAGGAGCAAGAGATGTAAAGAAACAGGGAAGAGGATGAGAAAATAAAGGGCGCAAAAAAGATATATAAAAAGAAGGGGCAAGGGATGAGAAAATGTATGACGAGAAGAAGAAATAAAGAGGAAATGGAAAGAAGTAAGGGGGAAAGAAGAAGGAACAGAAAGGGGGGAATGGAAAGAAGACGAAAAAATGGGGGGAATGGAAAGAAGACGAAAAAATGGAGGTGGTGAGGGAAAGGGGATGAGGGTAGGGGAGGAGAAAAGGGAGAAGGGAGAAAAGGGAGAAGGGAGAAAAGGGAGAAGGGAGAAAAGGGAGAAGGGAGAAAAGGGAGAAGGGAGAAAAGGGAGAAAGGAGGAAAGGGGTGTGAAGAGAATAGGGAAGGTGGGGAGGGGGAAGAGAGGAGAGAAGAGGAAAAGAGAGGGAAGGAGATGGAAGAGAGGGAGGAGAAGAGAATGGGGATGGGAGGGGAGGAGAGGAAAAAAGGGAGGGGGAGAGAGGAGCAGGGGGGGGGGGGAGTAATGGAGAAGGGAGAGAAAAGGAGAATGGGGAGAAGAGAAGAAGTGGAGAAGAGGTGAGAAAGGAGGAGAAGGGGGAGGGGAGGGGAATGGAAGGGGATGAGAAGGGGGAGGAGTGGAGAAGGGGGTGAGAAGAGAAGAGAAGAGAAGGGAGAGAGGAAGAAAATGAAAAGAAGAGGAAGAAAATGAAATGAGGAAGGGAAGGAAGGGAGATTAAGAAAAAGAGGAAGTGAAGCGAAGGAAAAGGCGAGAAAGAGGAGGTGGAGAAGACCATTAGAATAAAAAATTAAGGAAACCGAGGAAAGATCACGAAGACGAAGACATCCCAACGGGTACATCGTGATAAAAGGAACGAACGCGCCAACGACGACCGCTCGCGTGTGACAGATCCCTCACGCTCTCACAAAAAGGCAAAAAAACAAAACAAAAAACGAAAAAAACAAAAACGAAAAAAAAAACAATAAAAAATAAATTCGAAAATCACGCATCCTCACAAAGACAAGGAAGACAAAAAACGAATACAAACAAAAAACAAAACAAAAGAAAACAATACATTCGACAAATCAACACGAACACGAAATCACGACGAAGACCCCGCGAGGGAAAAAAGAGAGAGAGAGAAAGAGAGAGAGAGAGAGAGAGAGAGAGAGAGAGAGAGAGAGAGAGAGAGAGAGAGAGAGAGAGAGAGAGAGAGAGAGAGAGAGAGAGAGAGAGAGACAGATTAATCCGTCCATCGGAGCGACAAAAGCAGGTAACATCTGTCTTGTAAAAAGAATCTGACCCCTTCCACGACCCGAGCCGTGACAGACGTCGAGCCTCTTGTTCGCTCTCGGATCCTATTCAGGACGATGATCCTGCGCACAAATAAGGGTGTTGCCTCCTGCGGTACACGCGCTTATTGTCGGGAGGATTCTGCCCGCGCTGTGACCTATGGGCGTGGGGGGGGTGGGGAGAGGGAGGGAGGAAAAGGGGAAGGGAGAGAGGGAGGGAGGAAAAGGGGAAGGGAGAGAGGGATGAGGAGGAGAAGGGATTGAGGGGAGGGGGAGAAGGGATTGAGGGGAGGGGGAGAAGGGATTGAGGGGAGGGGGAGAAGGGATTGAGGGGAGGAGGGAGAAGGGAGAAGGGGGAGAGGGGAGGAAGGGGAGAAGGAGAGAGAGAGAGGGAGAGGAAAAGGAAGAGGGAGAGGGGGAGGGGTTGAGGGGATCAGGGGGGGTGAAGGGAGGGGGGGAAGGGGTCAAGGGAGAAGGAGAGGGAGCGGGCGGGTGGGGAAAGGAGAGGAGGGGAAAACGGGAAGAGGGCAGCGGGGAATGGGTGGGAGGGAGCGGACAGTAGGGAGGAGGGAGAGGGAGGGAGGGAGGAATGAGGAAGCAGGTGGGTAGGGGAGGGGAGGAGAGGGGAGTGGATGGTAGTAGGAAGAGGGGAGAAGGGGTAAGGAGAAAGAGAGAAAGAGATATGAGGGTATAGGGGAGGTAAGGAGGGAGAGGGGAAGGGAGAGGGAAGAAGGCGTAGGAAAGAAGGGGGGGAAGGGGAAAGGAGTAAGGAGGGAGAGGGGGAAGAGGAAGAGGAGGAAGAGGAGGGCGAGGATGAAGAGGTAGAGGAAAAGGAAAAGGAAGAGGGAGGAGGAGGAGGAGGAGGAGGAAGAGAAAGATAAGGAAGAGGAAGGAGGATGAAGAGGTAGAGGAAAAGGAAGATGAGGAAGAGGAAAAGGAAAAGGAAGAAGAAGGATGGAGGAAGAGGAAAAGGAAAAGGAAGAGGAAGGATGGAGGAAGAGGAAAAGAAAGAGGAAGGAGGAGGAGGAGGAAGAGGAAGAGGAAGAAGACGAGGAAAAGGAAGAGGAGGGGCAGCAGCAGAAGGAGAAGGGGGAGGCGAGTGAAGGTGTCAGGTTTGGACAGGTTTATTTGTGTTTTTAAGTTTACATATGTATATTTGTTTCTCCTTTTTTCAAAACGCGAGACACGCCCTGATAAGTTCAGACACAAGTGTATGTAAACAAAAGGGACTGGGACATGCTTACGTAGACTTGTCTGTGTACATACAGACATACCCATACAGACATCTCCCGAAACACAAATACACACAAAAACACACATACAGACATGTCCATACATACACACACATTCAGAAACATGCACACGTAGCCATGCATACATTCAAAAACACACATGCACACACACATTCAAAAACACATACATACGTACCCTTACACACGTATTCAGAAACACACATAACCCCACACATTAAAAAAAACACATACATACCCACACATTACCAAAACACAAACAAACGCACACATTCCCCACTCCTCCCACATACCCACACACTCTCCCCTT
This sequence comes from Penaeus chinensis, assembly GCF_019202785.1. NCBI lineage: Eukaryota > Metazoa > Arthropoda > Malacostraca > Decapoda > Penaeidae > Penaeus > Penaeus chinensis. The sequence continues at coordinate 22,166,364 of NC_061821.1, read as the reverse complement.
CCCACATACCCATACATCCCCTCCATAACCCCATACCCTTCCTCCCTCATACCCACACACACTAACGATCACTTCATGAATTCAAGGATGTCATTTGTCCAACGAATGTGTATTTTCACTGCTACGTCATGGGTCCGTCTGACACGTGGGGCATAACTGTGGGTATGCGGGCACGTTCTTGGGGGGGGGGGGGGGTGAAGGAGGGGAAAGGAAAGGGAGGAGTGGGATGAAGGGGAAAGGGGAGGGGGAGGGGGCATTGGGGAAGGAGAAGGGAGGGGAAAGAAAGTGAACGAAGAGAGGAGGAGGAAGGGGGGGAGGACGAAGGAGGAGAAGGGAAGCGGACGAGTAGGGGGGGGTGGGGAGAATGAAGGACGGGAAAGGATAGGAAGGAGGAGAGGAGAATCAGGAATTGGGGGAGGGAAAGGAGAAAGGATGAGGAGGAAAAGCGAGGGAGCAAGGCAGGGGAGGAAGACAGAAGAAAGGTGTCAGAAGGAGAAAGGGGAAGGGGAAACAGCGAAGAACTGTGAGGAAAATAAGGGATATTAAGAGGGAAGAAAGAAGAGAGAGAGGGAGAGAGAAAGATAAGAGGGCAATCGGAATGGAGAACGGAGAGGAGAGAGAGAAAAAGAGGAAAGGGGATTTAGGGAATGAAGAAAAGGAGGGGGGGAGGGGAAGGCTCAATACGGCTTTTAGTGAAGGCATTAAATATAACAATGTTCGCCGGATTAAGACCGAGGTGTTCCATGAGGATAACAAATAAGCTGATTACGTTGCTTCGAGACGTCGGAGATCATGGCCAAGGAAAGCATCTTGGTCCTCTGCTGATAGATAGACTCTCTCCTTCTGTCTGTCTGTCTGTTTGTGTCTTGCTCTTTTTTTGCTTTCTTTTTTCTCTTTTCTTACTATATCCTCTTTATTTTCTTCTATTGTGCTTTCTCTTACTGTATATGTTTCTTTCTCTTTCTCTATTTCTCTCTCGGTTTTTCTCTCTCTATTTCTCCCTTTTTTTCTCCTCTCTTTCTTGTTCTTTCTCTTTCTTTCTTTCTTTCTCTCTCTCCTTTATTCCACCATCCCTCTCATAATCTCTCTGACTCTCTCTAAACTTCCATCTATCTATCCACCCTTCCATTTTCTCGAACTTCCTCCCGTTTTCTCTTTCTCCACGCAGAAAAGAGAAAGAAAATAAAAATAAAAAATAAAAATAAAATATATATGCATACACATATATAAACACACACACACGCACACAAGTATATATAAGGAAACTTTACTAGAACATAGCATTCTCTGTCTATCTTTCCTCTCACTTTTTTATCTCTATCTTTTCCCTTTTTTTCAAATTTATAAGAAAACTTTACCCGAATATAAAACAAAATTCACCTCATTACGAGAGACTCTTATCCGGCGTGATATGGAACTTAATTTACATATGTTTTCTGTCCCTCTTTCAGAAGAAGAAGAAGAATATGATGAAGAAAAAAAGTTGTAAAAGTAGAAGTAGAAGTAGAAAAAGAAGAAAGCAAGAAAGAAAGGTGAAGGAAAACAAGTGTATATAACAAACAAAAACACAATGTCACTTCCGCCAACTCAGATTCCGAAACGCCTTCCTGACCTTCTCGTTCGTCCAAGGTCAAGCTAGCAAGGTCAGAGGCTTAAAGGTCCTCTGGTGTAATGCCCGTTGCCTTTTGTCGATTTTTATCTCTCTCTCTCATTCGTCTTAATTTTTCTAGGTCGAGTTATTTTGTTTGGCTCTTTCTCTTTCTCTTTCTTTCCTTTTTTCTCGTTTGCGTTTTCTCGCTCTCTCTCTTTCTTTCTATTTTTTTCTCTCTGTCTGTCTGTCTGTCTCTGTCCCATTCAAGCTTCTCCAAATCAAGAAAAAAACAACAACAGTAAGAGAGAGGACAGAGAGAAAAAAAAAAAGGAAAAAGAGAAGGAAAGAAAGAAAGGAATAAAGTGACGCGCAAGAAGAGTGAAGAAAATAAAACGAAAGAAGGAAAAATAAATAAAGAAACAAAGACAGGAGGCAAACAAATAAAACGAAAGAAAGAAAAGTAAGAAAAAAGAAAGAAAAAGACGCACAAGAAGAAGAGGAAATAAAATAAAATGAAAGAAAGGAAAATAAAGACTCATAAAAGGAGAAAAAGGGAGAGGGGAAGAGAGGAGAAGAGGAGAGGAGACGAGCGATCAAAGCTGGAGAACTTTGGCGAAACTTGGTACCTCTTTCAGACTATGTTGAATAATGTTGCCAAAGTTGCCCGTAGTTGAGAGGTTCAAGTCTTGCCGAAGACAGATTATTACCGAGATTGCACAGAAGTTGTGTCCTATTGTCTTAATGTAATTAATAAAGTTGGCAGGTGGATCCGAAGTCCAGGTGGCTTGACGTACGTATGTCCCCCCCGACGTCTAAGGTTTAACATGCGCTCGTCATGACCATAAATTTCCATATACATAGCTACTATTATCTGCCCATGATTTGCGACGCTTTTGATTCAACAATGCATGCGGGATTTTTTATTACACTCTAAAAGACGATTCGAGAAACTCCACTGCACAGTTTGGAGAGCCATTAAAACCACATATAAAGTAGCCCCACACACACGCACACCCCTCCCGCACACACACACACATACGTACACACACACGTCCGCTTGCCTTATGCTCAGTCGGTGGGGAAAGGTTATCACGTCGGGCGTCAAATTTATCAAAGCTGCTTACTTAAGTCCTGCCCCTCGCCCCGTCCTGTGCTCGATCCCGTCGTGCTTCAAGCGTCAGGTCTCCTCTCTCTCTCTATACATATTTACATATGTGTACATATACATATTTACATATGTGTACATATACATATTTACATATGTGTACATATACATATTTACATATGTGTACATATACATATTTACATATGTGTACATATACATATTTACATATGTGTACATATACATATTTACATATGTGTACATATACATATTTACATATGTGTACATATACATATTTACATATGTGTACATATACATATTTACATATGTGTACATATACATATTTACATATGTGTACATATACATATTTACATATGTGTACATATACATATTTACATATGTGTACATATACATATTTACATATGTGTACATATACATATTTACATATGTGTACATATACATATTTACATATGTGTACATATACATATTTACATATGTGTACATATACATATTTACATATGTGTACATATACATATTTACATATGTGTACATATACATATTTACATATGTGTACATATACATATTTACATATGTGTACATATACATATTTACATATGTGTACATATACATATTTACATATGTGTACATATACATATTTACATATGTGTACATATACATATTTACATATGTGTACATATACATATTTACATATGTGTACATATACATATTTACATATGTGTACATATACATATTTACATATGTGTACATATACATATTTACATATGTGTACATATACATATTTACATATGTGTACATATACATATTTACATATGTGTACATATACATATTTACATATGTGTACATATACATATTTACATATGTGTACATATACATATTTACATATGTGTACATATACATATTTACATATGTGTACATATACATATTTACATATGTGTACATATACATATTTACATATGTGTACATATACATATTTACATATGTGTACATATACATATTTACATATGTGTACATATACATATTTACATATGTGTACATATACATATTTACATATGTGTACATATACATATTTACATATGTGTACATATACATATTTACATATGTGTACATATACATATTTACATATGTGTACATATACATATTTACATATGTGTACATATACATATTTACATATGTGTACATATACATATTTACATATGTGTACATATACATATTTACATATGTGTACATATACATATTTACATATGTGTACATATACATATTTACATATGTGTACATATACATATTTACATATGTGTACATATATATATTTACATGTGTATATATAATATAAATATATATATATATATATATATATATATATATATATATATATATATATATATATATATATATATATATATATATATATATATATATATATATATATATATATATATATATATATATATATATATATATATATATATATATATATATATATATATATATATATATATATATATATATATATATATATATATATATATATATATATATATATATATATATATATATATATATATATATATATATATATATATATATTTACATATGTGTACATATACATATTTACATATGTGTACATATACATATTTACATATGTGTACATATACATATTTACATATGTGTACATATACATATTTACATATGTGTACATATACATATTTACATATGTGTACATATACATATTTACATATGTGTACATATACATATTTACATATGTGTACATATACATATTTACATATGTGTACATATACATATTTACATATGTGTACATATACATATTTACATATGTGTACATATACATATTTACATATGTGTACATATACATATTTACATATGTGTACATATACATATTTACATATGTGTACATATACATATTTACATATGTGTACATATACATATTTACATATGTGTACATATACATATTTACATATGTGTACATATACATATTTACATATGTGTACATATACATATTTACATATGTGTACATATACATATTTACATATGTGTACATATACATATTTACATATGTGTACATATACATATTTACATATGTGTACATATACATATTTACATATGTGTACATATACATATTTACATATGTGTACATATACATATTTACATATGTGTACATATACATATTTACATATGTGTACATATACATATTTACATATGTGTACATATACATATTTACATATGTGTACATATACATATTTACATATGTGTACATATACATATTTACATATGTGTACATATACATATTTACATATGTGTACATATACATATTTACATATGTGTACATATACATATTTACATATGTGTACATATACATATTTACATATGTGTACATATACATATTTACATATGTGTACATATACATATTTACATATGTGTACATATACATATTTACATATGTGTACATATACATATTTACATATGTGTACATATACATATTTACATATGTGTACATATACATATTTACATATGTGTACATATACATATTTACATATGTGTACATATACATATTTACATATGTGTACATATACATATTTACATATGTGTACATATACATATTTACATATGTGTACATATACATATTTACATATGTGTACATATACATATTTACATATGTGTACATATACATATTTACATATGTGTACATATACATATTTACATATGTGTACATATACATATTTACATATGTGTACATATACATATTTACATATGTGTACATATACATATTTACATATGTGTACATATACATATTTACATATGTGTACATATACATATTTACATATGTGTACATATACATATTTACATATGTGTACATATACATATTTACATATGTGTACATATACATATTTACATATGTGTACATATACATATTTACATATGTGTACATATACATATTTACATATGTGTACATATACATATTTACATATGTGTACATATACATATTTACATATGTGTACATATACATATTTACATATGTGTACATATACATATTTACATATGTGTACATATACATATTTACATATGTGTACATATACATATTTACATATGTGTACATATACATATTTACATATGTGTACATATACATATTTACATATGTGTACATATACATATTTACATATGTGTACATATACATATTTACATATGTGTACATATACATATTTACATATGTGTACATATACATATTTACATATGTGTACATATACATATTTACATATGTGTACATATACATATTTACATATGTGTACATATACATATTTACATATGTGTACATATACATATTTACATATGTGTACATATACATATTTACATATGTGTACATATACATATTTACATATGTGTACATATACATATTTACATATGTGTACATATACATATTTACATATGTGTACATATACATATTTACATATGTGTACATATACATATTTACATATGTGTACATATACATATTTACATATGTGTACATATACATATTTACATATGTGTACATATACATATTTACATATGTGTACATATACATATTTACATATGTGTACATATACATATTTACATATGTGTACATATACATATTTACATATGTGTACATATACATATTTACATATGTGTACATATACATATTTACATATGTGTACATATACATATTTACATATGTGTACATATACATATTTACATATGTGTACATATACATATTTACATATGTGTACATATACATATTTACATATGTGTACATATACATATTTACATATGTGTACATATACATATTTACATATGTGTACATATACATATTTACATATGTGTACATATACATATTTACATATGTGTACATATACATATTTACATATGTGTACATATACATATTTACATATGTGTACATATACATATTTACATATGTGTACATATACATATTTACATATGTGTACATATACATATTTACATATGTGTACATATACATATTTACATATGTGTACATATACATATTTACATATGTGTACATATACATATTTACATATGTGTACATATACATATTTACATATGTGTACATATACATATTTACATATGTGTACATATACATATTTACATATGTGTACATATACATATTTACATATGTGTACATATACATATTTACATATGTGTACATATACATATTTACATATGTGTACATATACATATTTACATATGTGTACATATACATATTTACATATGTGTACATATACATATTTACATATGTGTACATATACATATTTACATATGTGTACATATACATATTTACATATGTGTACATATACATATTTACATATGTGTACATATACATATTTACATATGTGTACATATACATATTTACATATGTGTACATATACATATTTACATATGTGTACATATACATATTTACATATGTGTACATATACATATTTACATATGTGTACATATACATATTTACATATGTGTACATATACATATTTACATATGTGTACATATACATATTTACATATGTGTACATATACATATTTACATATGTGTACATATACATATTTACATATGTGTACATATACATATTTACATATGTGTACATATACATATTTACATATGTGTACATATACATATTTACATATGTGTACATATACATATTTACATATGTGTACATATACATATTTACATATGTGTACATATACATATTTACATATGTGTACATATACATATTTACATATGTGTACATATACATATTTACATATGTGTACATATACATATTTACATATGTGTACATATACATATTTACATATGTGTACATATACATATTTACATATGTGTACATATACATATTTACATATGTGTACATATACATATTTACATATGTGTACATATACATATTTACATATGTGTACATATACATATTTACATATGTGTACACACACACAACAGATGTAAATATATATATATATATATATATATATATATATATATATATATATATATATATATATATATATATATATATATATATATATATATATATATATATATATATATATATATATATATATATATATATATATATATATATATATATATATATATATATATATATATATATATATATATATATATATATATATATATATATATATATATATATATATATATATATATATATATATATATATATATATATATATATATATATATATATATATATATATATATATATATATATATATATATATATATATATATATATATATATATATATATATATATATATATATATATATATATATATATATATATATATATATATATATATATATATATATATATATATATATATATATATATATATATATATATATATATATATATATATATATATATATATATATATATATATATATATATATATATATATATATATATATATATATATATATATATATATATATATATATATATATATATATATATATATATATATATATATATATATATATATATATATATATATATATATATTTACATATGTGTACATATACATATTTACATATGTGTACATATACATATTTACATATGTGTACATATACATATTTACATATGTGTACATATACATATTTACATATGTGTACATATACATATTTACATATGTGTACATATACATATTTACATATGTGTACATATACATATTTACATATGTGTACATATACATATTTACATATGTGTACATATACATATTTACATATGTGTACATATACATATTTACATATGTGTACATATACATATTTACATATGTGTACATATACATATTTACATATGTGTACATATACATATTTACATATGTGTACATATACATATTTACATATGTGTACATATACATATTTACATATGTGTACATATACATATTTACATATGTGTACATATACATATTTACATATGTGTACATATACATATTTACATATGTGTACATATACATATTTACATATGTGTACATATACATATTTACATATGTGTACATATACATATTTACATATGTGTACATATACATATTTACATATGTGTACATATACATATTTACATATGTGTACATATACATATTTACATATGTGTACATATACATATTTACATATGTGTACATATACATATTTACATATGTGTACATATACATATTTACATATGTGTACATATACATATTTACATATGTGTACATATACATATTTACATATGTGTACATATACATATTTACATATGTGTACATATACATATTTACATATGTGTACATATACATATTTACATATGTGTACATATACATATTTACATATGTGTACATATACATATTTACATATGTGTACATATACATATTTACATATGTGTACATATACATATTTACATATGTGTACATATACATATTTACATATGTGTACATATACATATTTACATATGTGTACATATACATATTTACATATGTGTACATATACATATTTACATATGTGTACATATACATATTTACATATGTGTACATATACATATTTACATATGTGTACATATACATATTTACATATGTGTACATATACATATTTACATATGTGTACATATACATATTTACATATGTGTACATATACATATTTACATATGTGTACATATACATATTTACATATGTGTACATATACATATTTACATATGTGTACATATACATATTTACATATGTGTACATATACATATTTACATATGTGTACATATACATATTTACATATGTGTACATATACATATTTACATATGTGTACATATACATATTTACATATGTGTACATATACATATTTACATATGTGTACATATACATATTTACATATGTGTACATATACATATTTACATATGTGTACATATACATATTTACATATGTGTACATATACATATTTACATATGTGTACATATACATATTTACATATGTGTACATATACATATTTACATATGTGTACATATACATATTTACATATGTGTACATATACATATTTACATATGTGTACATATACATATTTACATATGTGTACATATACATATTTACATATGTGTACATATACATATTTACATATGTGTACATATACATATTTACATATGTGTACATATACATATTTACATATGTGTACATATACATATTTACATATGTGTACATATACATATTTACATATGTGTACATATACATATTTACATATGTGTACATATACATATTTACATATGTGTACATATACATATTTACATATGTGTACATATACATATTTACATATGTGTACATATACATATTTACATATGTGTACATATACATATTTACATATGTGTACATATACATATTTACATATGTGTACATATACATATTTACATATGTGTACATATACATATTTACATATGTGTACATATACATATTTACATATGTGTACATATACATATTTACATATGTGTACATATACATATTTACATATGTGTACATATACATATTTACATATGTGTACATATACATATTTACATATGTGTACATATACATATTTACATATGTGTACATATACATATTTACATATGTGTACATATACATATTTACATATGTGTACATATACATATTTACATATGTGTACATATACATATTTACATATGTGTACATATACATATTTACATATGTGTACATATACATATTTACATATGTGTACATATACATATTTACATATGTGTACATATACATATTTACATATGTGTACATATACATATTTACATATGTGTACATATACATATTTACATATGTGTACATATACATATTTACATATGTGTACATATACATATTTACATATGTGTACATATACATATTTACATATGTGTACATATACATATTTACATATGTGTACATATACATATTTACATATGTGTACATATACATATTTACATATGTGTACATATACATATTTACATATGTGTACATATACATATTTACATATGTGTACATATACATATTTACATATGTGTACATATACATATTTACATATGTGTACATATACATATTTACATATGTGTACATATACATATTTACATATGTGTACATATACATATTTACATATGTGTACATATACATATTTACATATGTGTACATATACATATTTACATATGTGTACATATACATATTTACATATGTGTACATATACATATTTACATATGTGTACATATACATATTTACATATGTGTACATATACATATTTACATATGTGTACATATACATATTTACATATGTGTACATATACATATTTACATATGTGTACATATACATATTTACATATGTGTACATATACATATTTACATATGTGTACATATACATATTTACATATGTGTACATATACATATTTACATATGTGTACATATACATATTTACATATGTGTACATATACATATTTACATATGTGTACATATACATATTTACATATGTGTACATATACATATTTACATATGTGTACATATACATATTTACATATGTGTACATATACATATTTACATATGTGTACATATACATATTTACATATGTGTACATATACATATTTACATATGTGTACATATACATATTTACATATGTGTACATATACATATTTACATATGTGTACATATACATATTTACATATGTGTACATATACATATTTACATATGTGTACATATACATATTTACATATGTGTACATATACATATTTACATATGTGTACATATACATATTTACATATGTGTACATATACATATTTACATATGTGTACATATACATATTTACATATGTGTACATATACATATTTACATATGTGTACATATACATATTTACATATGTGTACATATACATATTTACATATGTGTACATATACATATTTACATATGTGTACATATACATATTTACATATGTGTACATATACATATTTACATATGTGTACATATACATATTTACATATGTGTACATATACATATTTACATATGTGTACATATACATATTTACATATGTGTACATATACATATTTACATATGTGTACATATACATATTTACATATGTGTACATATACATATTTACATATGTGTACATATACATATTTACATATGTGTACATATACATATTTACATATGTGTACATATACATATTTACATATGTGTACATATACATATTTACATATGTGTACATATACATATTTACATATGTGTACATATACATATTTACATATGTGTACATATACATATTTACATATGTGTACATATACATATTTACATATGTGTACATATACATATTTACATATGTGTACATATACATATTTACATATGTGTACATATACATATTTACATATGTGTACATATACATATTTACATATGTGTACATATACATATTTACATATGTGTACATATACATATTTACATATGTGTACATATACATATTTACATATGTGTACATATACATATTTACATATGTGTACATATACATATTTACATATGTGTACATATACATATTTACATATGTGTACATATACATATTTACATATGTGTACATATACATATTTACATATGTGTACATATACATATTTACATATGTGTACATATACATATTTACATATGTGTACATATACATATTTACATATGTGTACATATACATATTTACATATGTGTACATATACATATTTACATATGTGTACATATACATATTTACATATGTGTACATATACATATTTACATATGTGTACATATACATATTTACATATGTGTACATATACATATTTACATATGTGTACATATACATATTTACATATGTGTACATATACATATTTACATATGTGTACATATACATATTTACATATGTGTACATATACATATTTACATATGTGTACATATACATATTTACATATGTGTACATATACATATTTACATATGTGTACATATACATATTTACATATGTGTACATATACATATTTACATATGTGTACATATACATATTTACATATGTGTACATATACATATTTACATATGTGTACATATACATATTTACATATGTGTACATATACATATTTACATATGTGTACATATACATATTTACATATGTGTACATATACATATTTACATATGTGTACATATACATATTTACATATGTGTACATATACATATTTACATATGTGTACATATACATATTTACATATGTGTACATATACATATTTACATATGTGTACATATACATATTTACATATGTGTACATATACATATTTACATATGTGTACATATACATATTTACATATGTGTACATATACATATTTACATATGTGTACATATACATATTTACATATGTGTACATATACATATTTACATATGTGTACATATACATATTTACATATGTGTACATATACATATTTACATATGTGTACATATACATATTTACATATGTGTACATATACATATTTACATATGTGTACATATATATACACATTTACATATGTGTACATATATATATTTACATATGTGTACATATATATATATATATTTACATGTGTACATATACATATTTACATATGTGTACATATACATATTTACATGTGTACATATACATATTTACATATGTGTACATATACATATATATATATTTACATATGTGTACACACACACACATATGTAATATATATATATTATATATATTATATATATTACATGTGTATATATAAAAAAATATATATATATAATACACACAAACACACACAATATATATATACATATTTACATATATATAAATATATATATACACACTAACATATGTGTACATATATAATATATATGTATATATATATTTACATGTGTATATATAATATAAATATATATTTACATATGTGTATATATATTGATTTATATATTCATATATATATGTGTATAAATATATACACACACATATATATATATGCATATATATATGTGTGTGTGTGTGTGTGTGTGTGTGT
>NC_061821.1:22137641-22140141 GCF_019202785.1 Penaeus chinensis | reverse complement strand
GGTGATAGATAGAAATAAATAAGATGCGAGAAAAAGGAATGAGGAGGAGGAGGAGGAAGAGTTAGAAAAAGACGATGAAGATGAGCACGAAGATGAATATACAGAAGAAAAACAGAAAAAAAGAAAGGAAGAATGAAAGAAAAGGATGAATAGAATCGAGAAAAGAAAGAATATATATATGCATAGACACCGTAAACCGACAATACGCAATACGACCTTCTTCTTAGCAGCCCTAACCCTGCGCCAAATACCTGCCTTACCAGCGACGGACCTGGTCACGTGAGGCGTTTATTAATCAGACTTTAATTTACTTTTTTTGCTCCTTGGAACGCCAGGTGAACACGTGCGCGTGACCTGGAGACCCGAACGCGAAGTACTTGTTCAGGTATGTATGGACTTGCTATGTGCGTTGGTACTGATGGTGGTGGACAGTAAAAGAGTTATTGCGGTTCGCGGTGGTGGTGATTGGGGTGATGTCATTGTTGTTGGTGTTATTATTATTGTTGTTGGTGTTATAATTATTATTGTTGGTGTTACTATTGTTGTTGGTGTTATTATTATTGTTGTTGGTGTTATCATTATTATTGTTGGTGTTACTATTGTTGTTGGTGTTATTATTGTTGGTGGTGTTATCATTATTATTGTTGGTGTTACTATTGTTGTTGGTGTTATTATTGTTGGTGGTGTTATCATTGTTATTGTTGGTGTTACTATTGATGTTGGTGTTATCATTATTATTGTTGGTGTTATTATTGTTGGTGGTGTTATCATTATTATTGTTGGTGTTATCATTATTGTTGTTGGTGTTACTATTGTTGTTGGTGTTATTATTATTGTTGTTGGTGTTATTATTATTGTTGTTGGTGTTATTATTATTGTTGTTGGTGTTATTATTATTGTTGTTGGTGTTATTATTATTGTTGTTGGTGTTATAATTATTGTTGTTGTTATTATTATTGTTGTTGTTGGTGTTATTATTATTGTTGTTGTTGGTGTTGTTATTATTATTGTTGTTGTTGGTGTTATTATTATTGTTGTTGTTGGTGTTTTTATTGTTGTTGTTGGTGTTATTATCATTGTTGTTGTTACTATTGTTGTTGTTGTTACTATTGTTGTTGTTGTTACTATTGTCGTTGTTGTTACTATTGTTGTTACTATTGTTGTTGGTGTTATTATTGTTGTTGGTGTTATTATGATTGTTGTTGGTGTTACTATTGTTGTTGTTGCTGTTATTGTTATTGTTGGTGTTGCTGTTGTTACTGTTGGTGCTGTTGTTACAGTCGTTGTTAATGTTGTTGTTTTTTGTTGTTATTGTTGTTGCTGGGAGACCTTGGGGCTGGTGATGCTGTTGTCTGTGGTGTTGTTTGTGGCGGTGATAGGCCTTAATCTTATTGCTAATGGTGGTGGTGGGCTAGTCTATGATGTTGGTGGTGGTGATCTGTGGTGGTGGTGATCTGTGGTGGTGGTGATCTGTGGTGGTGGTGATCTGTGGTGGTGGTGATCTGTGGTGGTGGTGATCTGTGGTGGTGGTGATCTGTGGTGGTGGTGATCTGTGGTGGTGGTGATCTGTGGTGGTGGTGATCTGTGGTGGTGGTGATCTGTGGTGGTGGTGATTTGTGGTGGTGGTGATCTGTGGTGGTGGTGATCTGTGGTGGTGGTGATCTGTGGTGGTGGTGATCGGTGGTGTTGGTGATTTGTGGTGGTGGTGATCTGTGGTGGTGGTGATCTGTGGTGGTGGTGATCTGTGGTGTTGGTGATTTGTGGTGTTGGAGCTGTTTTTGTTGGTGGTAATGATCCTCGGTGTTTATATTATTGTTGGTGGTGTGGTGGTGGTGATATGATGTGATGATGTGGTGTTGAATGTTGAGATTAACGCTTCGGGGGTAAGAAATCTAATCACACTCACTCACTCACTCACACACACACACCAACAAACACACACACACACACCAACAAACACACACACACACACACACACACACACACTCACTCACACAGACGCAGACACACACACCATACTCTACCGTATCGTAATTCTATTCCTACCAATACAATAATTATCTCCTCAGATGTTGCAACATATTGCTCCGCTTGCATGCTCAATGGTGCAACTCGAGTTAGGAAACCCTCATTGCAAGGGTGTAGGAATATATAGGGTTGGTAGTGGTGGAGAGGGTGGTGGTGGCGGAGAGGGTGGTGGTGGCGGAGAGGGTGGTGGTGGCGGAGAGGGTGGTGGTGGCGGAGAGGGTGGTAGGGGTGGAGAGGGTGGTAGGGGTGGAGAGGGTGGAGAGGGTGGTAGGGGCGGAGAGGGTGGTGGGGGCGGAGAGGGTGGTGGGGGCGGAGAGGGTGGTGGGGCGGAGAGGGTGGTGGGGGCGGAGAGGGTGGTGGGGGCGGAGAGGGTGGTGGGGGCGGAGAGGGTGGTGGTGGCGGAGAGGGTGGTGGTGGCGGAGAGGGTGGTGGGGGGGGAGAGGGTGGTGGAGTGGGGGAGGGGGTGGTGGGG
>NC_061821.1:22117641-22122641 GCF_019202785.1 Penaeus chinensis | reverse complement strand
GACAGAGAGAGGAAGCCAGAGAAAACGAGAGAGAACAGACAGAGAGAGAGAGAGACGATGAGAGAGAAAAGAGGGACAGAGAGAGAGGACAGAGAGAGAGGGGACAGGACAGGGGAGGGGAGAGAGAGAGACGGGGGACAGAGAGAGAGGATACAGTGAGAGAGGGAGAGACAGGATAGAGGAAGGAGGAGAGAGAGAGATAGGGGACGGGGGAGAGATAGGGAGAGACGAGAGAGATGGGGAGAGACAGAGAGAGATAGGGAGAGACGAGAGAGAGAGGATAGGGAGAGAAGAGAGAGAGAGGGGATAGGGAGGAAAACAGAGAGAGAGAGAGATAGGAGAGACAGAGAGGGGAGAGAATAGGGAGAGACAGAGACAGAGAGAGACAGAGAAAAAGAGAGACAGGGAGAGACAGAGAGGGGACAGAGGAGAGAGAGAGAGAGAGACAAAAGAGAGACAGAGAAGGAGGGGACAGAGAGGGGAAACAGAGAGAGACAGAGGACAGAGAGAGACGGGAGACAGAGACGAGAGAGCCCAGAGACAGAGAGAGACAGAGAGAGAGAGAGACAGAGAGAGATTAGAGAATTTAGAGGACGGAAAAGAGTCGAGAGAGATGAGAGAAGAGAGAGTGGGGAGAGAGGGGATAGGGAGAGACAGAGAGAAAAGAGAGAGAGAGAAGAGGAGAGAGAAGAGAGGGGAAAAGAGAGAGATGAGAGAGAAAAGAGAGAGAGGAGATGATTTAGAGAGAGAGAGATGGATTTGAGAGAGAGAGAGAGAGAGATGAGATATTGAGAGAGAGAGAGGGAGAGAGAGAGGGGAGAGAGAGAGAAGTAAGAGGGACAGACGGGACCAGAGAGAGAGAGAGAAAAGAGAGATAGAGAGAGGAGGAGGAAAATTAAAGGTAAAAAAAAACGGAAGGGGCTCCCGGGGAGGGGTTTAATTGCGTTCCGAATGAAGAAATCAAAATATAGCTGTGTGTGTGTGTGTGTGTGTGTGTGTGTGTGTTGTGGTGTGTGCACTGTGTGTTGTTGAGTGTGTGGGGGTGGTGTGTGTGTGAGTGGAGTGATGTGAGTGAGTGAGGAGTGATGTGGGGTGAGTGAGTGAGTGAGAGAGTGCGTGTGTGTGTTTGGGGTTTGTGTGTGTGTTTTTTGTATGTGTATTTGTATGTGTATTTGTATGTGTATATGTATGTGTATGTGTATGTTGTATGTGTTTTTGAATGTGTATGGTATGTGAGTGTATGTGTGTAGTTGTATTTATGGGGAAGGGGGGGATCCAAGTTGATTAAATATGGGTTTGGAAAAACATATGGTTCTGATACCCATGGGTTGGAAATGACGCCAGGGAAAACCGCGCAAAATTTTGGAGTTAGTTTAAGGGAAGGAGGGCTTGAGGGAGGAAGAGGTGAGGGGGGATATAGAGAGAAAAAGAGAGAGAAAGAGAGAGAAAGATTGAGAGAAAAAAAGAGAGAGAGGAGAGAGAGAGAGAGAGAGAGAGACAAAGAGACAGAGGGAGGGAGGGAGGGGGGGGAGGAGGGTTTGGAGAGAGGAGAGAGAGAGAGGAGGGAGAGGGAGAGGGGAGAGGGAGGGGAGAGGGAGAGGGAGAGGAGAGGGAGAGGGAGAGAGAGGGAGAGGGGAGGGGAGAGGGGAGGAGGGAGGGAGAGAGAGAGAGGGGGGAGGGGAAGAGAGGGGGGAGAGGGAGAGAGAGGGGGGGAGGGGGGAGGGAGGGAGGGAGAGGAGGAGAGAGAGGAGAGAGGGAGAGAGAGAGAGAGAGGGGGGGGGAGGGAGAGGGAGGGAGAGGGGGAGCGGGGGAAGAGGAGGGAGGGGAGTGAATGGGGGAGAGTGGGAGAGGGAGGGAGGGAGGGAGGGAGGGAGAAGAGAAGAGAAGAGAAGAGAAGAGAAGAGAAGAGAAGAGAAGAGAAGAGAAGAGAAGAGAAGAGAAGAGAAGAGAAGAGAAGAGAAGAGAAGAGAAGAGAAGAGTAGAGAAGAGAAGAGAAGAGAAGAGAAGAGAAGAGAAGAGAAGAGAAGAGTAGAGTAGAGTAGAGAAGAGATAGATAGATAGATAGATAGATAGATAGATAGATAGAGAGATAATGGGAGAGCGAACAGAGGGCGAACGAGCGATCAAGAGCAAGCATAAAGCCAGATAGATACATTATCAAGTCCACCCTCTCTGCTTTTAGTTCGTACTTCCTCTCCCAAGCAGAAAAGCACTCTTCATAGAACTACCCATCTGATCGAAAAACGATGTGCTTTATTATGCAAATCCAACGGCAGAAATATGGAAATGAACTGGAACCCCTTATCATCAACGAGCATTTTATTTTGGCATTAGGACCGTGGGCTCGCCATGAATTCGGTGCAAATGAACGCGATTACCGTCATAAGAAACCATTTAGGAAGGAAGAAATCATCCTATATGGACCGTGGAAACCGTCGCTTCATTATATTTTGGCCAAGTATCCGAACGGGCGTTTTGTCTGAGCGCTGTAAAGAGGTTCGGGTCGAGACTGGGTCCAGCGACCGGGTCCAGATGTTGCCAGCGCGGGTCCCAAAAATAGCATCTCCTTCCTATTCTACCCCCTTTTTTACGGTTTATCTCTTCCTTCGGTCTACTTAAAAGAGTGGTCGTAGGAGGATGGATATTTTTTATTAACTTTCATCTCTATTAATGAATCACTTTTTTTTTTTTTTTCCCCATTTGAAGAGACTACTTAAAAATTAAACGCGTGGTAGTAGAATGATGGATATTTTGCATTTTATTTTTCAAAAGCTATTAATTAACAATTTCCCCCATTTATCTACTTATTCATTTGTTTGTTTACTTAAAAAAAGAAAATTATAACGGTAAATTTAGTGTTGGTATTTACAGCCTCATTCACGGAAAATAAATCGTCACTTTCCCAAAGAGATTAATAATCCAGGAAAGATAATTCATTAAAAAATAAAAATAAAATATAAAATAAAATAAAAAATATCTACAAAAATAATTCACCCACACTCTGCGGAAAGCTTGCTAAAGGTTGCAGTGATGAAAAGCAATGTAGTGTCTGCCTTATTTACATGTAGTATCCACTTGAGAGAAACTATATAGCATTTATATGAAGAATAGTGGCTTTAACATAAACTGGAAATGTTCTCTGAAAAGTATTATTAACTTTAGAATTTATTTATATGAGTAAATCGTGAATATTTTGCAAAGAATGAAACTTGGCTTTGTCTCCACTAAACATCTTGTATATGTAGTGATAACTTATGCCTTGTCTTGATTACTGTAATCTGCTTCTTCCGAGAGATGGACTCAGACAAATTAAATAAAAATAAAGTTTAAAAAATATATTAATATACTTATTTATATTTTATTTTAAGGATTTGGTTTCTCTCTGATGTCCCCGAAAAAGGTTTTGTGTCAGACGGCATCGTGTCCATTTTAATTAATTTTGTTTTCTGTTGACCAGCGCTTCCTAACCCTGGGTCATGAGCGTGTTTCTTAGGGTCGCGAAAAAGAAAGAAAGAAAGAAAAAAAAAAAACAGTGAAGGAGGTGGTGCTAATTTGGGCAGCTGTACGACATTTTTCCTAAATTAATATCCAGTACAGTGCCTCTTAATTACTCTACACTAATAAGCCCCAGCATAACTATTCTAAAATTAGCATACATACCACATTCCTTAGCAATTTGGTGGCACAACACACTATATTCATAGCTACTGCTGATTTCGCGTCATCTTGTTCCGTAGCATTTTTTTTTTTTTTTCAACCAGTGTTGAGAATTACTACCCAATGAAGTTCTATAGGGGCATTACAGAAAAAAATCATCTACAGTATATAATTCAATAATTTTTCCCTAAATTCTGCTAATAAAGTTGATCTGAGACCCTAGCAGTCTAGTTCTAATTTTAGTTCAGGAAAGGATGTATGTAGCAGGTTTTAATGTTCGTAAAAGAATTTGTATATATAAGGGTGTATATGTGTATGTATGTTTGTATATAGCTGTGTATGTGTGTTTGCCTGCATGTCTATCTGCAAATATTAAAAAAAAATATATATATATAATATATATATATATATATATATATATATATATATACGTACACAACTTATGTATGTATGTGCGTAAGCATATATATATATGTACCTAAGTATGAATATAATCATGTGTGTGTATCAGACATACATTCACGTGGTGGGGAAAAAAACAAATTTTGTTTTGAGAGTTACGATGGAAAAAACACGATATACCTTTTTTTTGGTTAATTTTCCGAATAAGACAATCGGGTCTTCCCTTACAATATTTATATCATCAGATTTGTCCTCGTGTGATGAGAACGAATCTGATGATAATCTCCGTCGGATTCTCCAGCCGACAATCTTGATGTGATTTGATAAGTCCCGATAGCAGGGGAGGGCATGAAGTAGATCAGGGAAATTACGGGGTAAAACAGGCTTAAATAAGCAAAATAGAGAACAGAAATGTGCAAAACAAGCACAAAAAACGCTTAAAATCGGCAAATGAAACTCTACGGACATTGCCGCCACATTTGAAAGTCTACGGACCGGCGCGCCAATTTTCGAAAAACTCTACGGGAACCAAAGCAAAAAATCTACGGGATTTCATATAATCCAGATCCCCTGTGGTAATCGTATAATGCGTCCTAACCAATAAACCAACCTAACCTAACCTTGTGGGATTTATACACTACGATCTATATATTCCCTAGCCAGGGGGCTCTGCCCCCTGGACCCCCGTAGTATTAAATGCGCCTAGCCAGGGGGCTTCGCCCCCTGGACCCCCGTGGTGATATGTACGCCTAGCCAGGGGGCTACGCCCCC
This sequence comes from Penaeus chinensis, assembly GCF_019202785.1. NCBI lineage: Eukaryota > Metazoa > Arthropoda > Malacostraca > Decapoda > Penaeidae > Penaeus > Penaeus chinensis. The sequence goes on along the minus strand of NC_061821.1, from coordinate 22,117,811 downwards.
TGGACCCCCTTAGTAGTATATACGCCTAGCCCCAGGGTTAAACCACAAACCTTTATAAAGCGAGAGATCGAACTTTTCTGCGCTTCCGTCTGTCAGAATTGCTTGGTTTCTAATCACTTTTTTCGGCATTTGGGGCACTTGTTGGGCTCAAATATCAGGCTTTGATTGAG
>NC_061821.1:22097641-22112641 GCF_019202785.1 Penaeus chinensis | reverse complement strand
AGAGAGAATCGATGAAGAGGGAATAGTACTTGATAAAAAGGAGAAGAAGAAAGATAGGAGAAAAAGGAAAAGAGAGAGAAGACGAAAGAGCAAGACAAATTATGAGACAGAAAATAGATGAAAAAGAGAGAAAATAAAAAGAAAGAAGAAGGGAGGAAAAAAGAGAGAATACAAGAGAAAAGAGAAAGAAAGAAAAGAAAAAAACAAAGAAAATAATAAGAAAGAAGAAAAAAATAATAAGAAAGAAAGTGAAACTCAACAATTCATCTGCCATTTTTTTCTTTTTTCTTTTTCTTTCTCATTATTATTCTAATTATATTCTTTACGAGTACAGAGGTTGCCGTAAATCATTATCTTTACGACGTAGGCTTTTGAGAAATATTCTAGAATGTCTTAACTTAACGGATTGATTTAAGTGTATCTTTTTTTTTTTTTTTTTTTTTTAACTATAATGACATACAAATATCAACGTTCCAGCCATATTGAAGTGAAAATAAGAATTTCTGGAATTTATATATATATGATTTAATATAATTAATATAAGCAATTAAGTAATAAAAAATATACGATAATTGGTAAACAGGTTGTGTAAATATCAATGTCGGTGGTAATAAAGCTAATTGTGATAATAATGCTAATTGTAATAATGATGCTTATTGTAATAATGGTATTAATATTACTAGTGATGATAATGGTAATAATAATAACAACAATAAAGATGACAGCAACAACAGTAATTATAAAAATTGAAATAATGATGAAAATAAGTAAAAAGATAATAATAATGAAGGTAAAAATATGAAAAAGGATAATAATAATGATGTGATATTGAAAGTAATGATAAAAAGTAATTACAAAATAATAATAATGATGATAATAATAATTATCCATATTCATCATTATGCTAATGATACTAATAATAATTCACTCGCACATTTTGGCCAATTAGCAGAAAAAAAACTGATTCAGAGACTCATTTACGTATTCACTTCTCATTATCCTTATATATGGTTATTTATATTCGTGATTAATGATTCAAATTAACTCGTTACGATGCAAATGGCTGCAGTAGATGAATCGTCCTGAATTTTAACATGTTTTGCAATTGCATAATTTGTCATCCTTCATGTAATTAGAGAGAGGGAGAGAGGAGGGTAAGGGAGGGAGGGATGGAGGGAGAGAGAGGGAGAGAGAGGAGAGAGAGAGAGAGAGAGAGAGAGAGAGAGAGAGAGAGAGAGAGAGAGAGAGAGAGAGAGAGAGAGAGAGAGAGAGAGAGAGAGAGAGAGAGAGAGAGAGAGAGAGAGAGAGAGAGAGAGAGAGAGAGAGAGAGAGAGAGAGAGAGAGAGAGAGAGAGAGAGAGAGAGAGAGAGAGAGAGAGAGAGAGAGAGAGAGAGAGAGAGAGAGAGAGAGAGAGAGAGAGAGAGGGGGGGAGAGGGAGAGAGAGAGAGAATGATAACGATAATAAATTGATAATAATAGTCATAATGAAAATAACTATAATGATGATAATAATAGTCATAATGAAAAAACTATAATGATGATAATAATGATAACAACAATGAAGATAATGACAATAATAACGATAATGATAATTATGTTGATAAGAATATATATAACGATAATGACGATGATGTTAATAGGGATAAAAAAGAACTAAAAACAATTATAATGATCATTCCAATAACGATGATGATGATACTGATGATAATGACAATGATGATGAACTAGTAATTAATAAATTAGTAATAGCTAAAATGACAATAACAATGACAATAAAAGATGACAGCATCACCATTACAATGACAGAAACGATGTAGATAACACTATGTAATGAGAGAGATAATAATAATAAAAAAAACATTGTATCAGTTCCACCAGCATGGCAATCGATTTCGTGGCACTGTTGCTAGCTTTGCAATATCCTGGACGAGCTCTTGAACCATTGGCAGCTGGCAGGGTGGGGTTGGGGGTGGGGTTGAGTGTGTGTGGGGTGGGGTTAAGGGGTGAAGGGTGAGGGGTGGGTTCTCTTAAAGTACTGTGGAGTTTGGTGTTTACGCGTGTGGTTAGGAGGAGGGGAGGGAGGGAGAAGAGAGAGGGGAAGAAGGAATGGTGGGGGGAGGGAGGGGAAGAGGGGTGGGTGGGAGAGGGAGGGGAGAAGAAAGGGGAAGAAAGAATGGTGGAGGGAGGGAAGGGGAGAGAGACGGGAGAAGATATGGAAAGGGAAAAGGAGAGAGGGAAAGAAAAAGAGAGAGAAGAGGAAAAAAAAAAAGAAAAAAAGGGAGATAGGGAAAGGGTGAGGAAAAGGGAAAGGAGGAAGATACACTGAGGGGGAAAAAGAGGGAAAAAGGGAGAGGAAGAGGGAATGGAAAACGAGAGGAAGAGAGAGGGGAAAGAGGGAATGAAAGGGGAAAGGGAAGAGTGAGGAGTAAGAGAAAGAGAGAGGGTGTAGAGAGGGAAGGGGGAAGGAGGAAGAGAGAGAGAGAGAGAGAGAGAGAGAGAGAGAGAGAGAGAGATAGATAGATAGATAGATAGATAGATAGATAGATAGATAGATAGATAGATAGAGAGAGAGAGAGAGAGGGGAGATAGACAGAGAAAGGAAGAGAAAGAGAGAGAGGAATAACGAAAGAGAGACGGAAGAAATCTAAATCTAAATTAGATCTCATTGCACGCAAAAATTAAGCCCAAAGGAAATAAAGAAGTTATACGTCAAATTCAATTCCGTTAAAAAGGACTGGAACCATACAAAAAGCGTGTTTGTGAATGGAAATATTTCATATTTTCTCTCCTACGAAAATCAGTTACAGCATATAACTATATGCTGCAACATTCACACACACACACACACACACACACACACACACACACACACACACACACACACACACACACACACACACACACTTATGTAAATATAGATATATGTGTATGTATATATACATATGTATATATGTGTGTGTGTATACACACATATATGCGAGAATTGTTTTTGGGAAAAAAAAATGCAATCACATGAAATCACATAGTTACGTCAATATCGCATGCATTTAAACATTTCGTCGTTCTATAGTAAAGATCGAGTTAGAAAGGAACATCGAGTCACATCAACAAATACAGTCACAAAAATACATTTAAACATTTTGAAGTTCCATATGTATTGTACGAGTTAGAAATAAAGACACATCCAAACAATAACATGAGATTACAGAGTTACATAAAAAAACATATTTTTTAACATTTCGACGTTCTATAATGTTATATAAGTGGTAACAGAGGTCGGCAGCTGAGCAGAAAGGCAGCAACCAGCCACTTGATAAGGTAAAGAATCGAGTCGGTTGTTTTGAGGAAGAAATCGTATCTAATTTAGAACTATCTAAATCTAATAATTAAAGAATGTCTGTGGATAATTACTTTTTTCAAATAATAATGTACAATGCAGTAAATTTATCGATACTGACGACTTGCTATTTGATATCTAATTATTATTATTATTATTATTATTATTATTATTATTATTATTATTATTATTATAACTTGTTATAGCTCTATCATTATCGTGCCGGGAAACAAAACTATGCTGATATTTTGTATTTCCCTTTTGTTTACCTTAACATGAATGTGTCATTTTATTTTTCCTATTGGCAGTAACAGCTAACAAAAGTTCCTTAAATTTACAAATGATTGCTATGATAACACTGCCTTTTACAATCAAATTTATCACGATTAAGAACCAACGCCATACTTCCTGCGGCTGTTTCAAATAACTGAAAGATATTAAGAAGATAGAGGGAGAAAAGATTAATGAAAAAGTCAGAAATCACTGGAGAATGTTATGAAAGAAAGATATCTGGGAGAGAGAGAGAGAGAGAGAGAGAGAGAGAGAGAGAGAGAGAGAGAGAGAGAGAGAGAGAGAGAGAGAGAGAGAGAGAGAGAGAGAGAGAGAGAGGTGAAGAACAAAGGGAGGGAGAGGGAGAGGGGGAGGAGGGAACACATACGGGTGTAAAGGAAGTGGACAAGCAACGAAGGTAATTGAATTGGAGTAGAAGGGAGAGGGAGAAAAGTAGAATAAAATAAAATAAATAAAAGTAGAAGGTTTAGTAGAATACTTGCTTTTACAATATCTTTCCTCGTTCGTTTTTCTTTTCCTTTCTCTTACCTTTCTTTTTTTTCAGATATCCTTTGTGGCAAGGATAACACTTTAAATATAATTAATATTATTAGATTTAAAAATTGATTTATATCTTTAAAAAATCTGTCGTATGAATTTATACATAGACTACTGAAAATTTATTCAAACAATAATGCACATGAGAGGCGTGATTTTAGATGTGAATTTTTATTTCTTAGCTATTAGGATAAAGAGCTCTTTCCAATGTCAGAAATAAAAGTGATATAACATGACTATCATGATTATAAATAACGTAAGTTCAGATCACGAAACCTGAGGAAGGTGCGATCCACCCAGCCCTGTATGTCTCCAGTAGTTTAATTGAAATTTGGAGACGAAATTTATATATAATTCTACCTGCACTCTACGTAATATATGTATATTAAGTTAAATAAAGAGTGCAGATCCCAAATGTTTAATATCATTTATTTTAATGACTATCATGATGATTATAACGTTTCTTAACCATTTCTCAGCAAAACATTATTTACTTCTTTGTAACTCGTAATTATGTTCATAAATGTTGTCTCTCTTATTATCATTGGTGTTCGAATAACGTTATTATAATCATAAGATTAGCAACAAAAAATACCCCCCCCCCCAAAAAAAAAAAAAAAAAAAAAATCTAGGAATAACAACAGAATAAAAATAATAACAAACGAATAACAGAAAAGTAACAGACGATTAGATGAAAATGAAATGACAATTACTACGCATGTTTGATTTTCTTTTTCTTTTTTTTTGATCTATGTTAAATATACGCTTCCTTTGAATAATGACCCTTTAGTTATCATTGAAATGTGCAATAGAGAACTACCTAATTTACATTCTATATTGAGCTGCGTCGTGTCTGAAACGGAGTTGGAAGTATAAAGACCCCGATTTCTCCACTGAAATTATAGATTTTGGTGGCAGCATCGGTATCGTCTCTAACTCGCACGTTGAAGGATCCAGGATCGAGACCAGAGTTAATCCTCTTTGGCTCGGGAAAAGGTAACAGGTGTTTGTTGACACTTGCTCGTGTTGGGCAGTTCACGAGTGTTCTCCAAGGAGATAACGTCCTCCTCTCGAGGTCAGAGGTCATTCAGGTCGGCAGCTATGCAGAAAGGTAGCAACAGGCCACATGATTATAACCTTAGTTTTTCAATTGCTGGTTCTGGTTGGCCGACTCGGTAGCTGTTTTGTTGAAAATAATACTTTTTGACAATTTTACAAGCCGCTTGTGTAACTTGGTCTGTAATCATTTCCAAATAGATATACAAATAAAATCAATGTACGTAACAATGAAAAGGCGTGTTGTGTTGGAATTTACACACGCAAAATTACACAGAAAGAGATGAGAATAAAAACCCCAATTTAAACTTTCCATTGAATGCAACGTTTTCATCCATTGCAATCATGAAGCCAATATTCAGTACTTATCTGAAACCCAAAGTTCATGATAATTCCACGTCTCTCTATTTCTTGTTTGCTGTTCAAAAGTCTTTTCGATTGCATTGTGTCTGTATTGTCTATACATACTTGAGTAAAGTTAGTATATCATCATAATTACCGAAAGGTTCATAACTTTTATTTGCATGCTCGTTTGCATTTTCCGTTCCGACTTTCTGTGAATTTTAAAGAAATGAACATTGTGGTCCTTGGGACAAACCAGACTTTAAGAGTGGTAAACAGTCTTGATAATAGTAATAATTATGATGATAATGTTAATCACTCACCCACTCACTGACTTTACCTATATCCGTCGTTTTCTGTCTCTTTTTCTTAGTCTGTCTCGGTCGTTCTCGGTCGAGAATGGAGAACAGGGTGAGGGAGAGAGAAGGGAGAGGGGGGGGGGGGGGGAGAAGGGAACACATGCATAGACGGGTGTAAATAAAGTGGACAAGCAACTAAGGTAATTGAATTGGAGCACAAGGGAGGGAGGGAAATCAAATTAAGTAAATAACAAATGCAATGCTTTGTAGAATATTTGCTTTTACATTTTCTTTCCTAATTCGTTGTCTTTCTTCTCGTTTCTCTTACTTTTGGTAAATATTTTTTGTTTCCTACGCCTTTTCAAATATCTTTTGTGGCGAGAATAACACTTTCATGGGAGTTGATAGATTATTTAGATTTTATTATTATAATTATTATAATTATTATTATTATTGTCACCAACATTGTCATTATTTTCATTATCATTATCTTCGCCGTCATTATCATCATTATAATTTACATTATCATCTTTGAACGCATCTGCAAAGAAAACTAAACAAGAAGATTATAAAGAGAGAAATAAAGAAAAAACAGAAAACAAGAAAATCATAAAAAAATTGCTCGTAAAATTCATTTCTTGTTAATATTGCTGTTGACTCCTCATATTGATTATAATTCCTCCGCTTGATAAAAATGTAAATATAATAATAATATGATTGTAAAGTTCGTGATAATTAAGATTATAAAAATAGCAACAGTAATAACTATAGTAATTACTTTAATGACTTTAATTACAGCGAATTCTTAATATTGGGATGCTTTGGCGATTTAAGGTAAACGACTTGTCAAGACATGCCGGAAGGCTAAATGTAATTATAGGATCAATATCCATGATCCCTTTCAGATCAATATCCTTGACTCGTATCGCATCTATATCTATCTATCTAACAATCGTTCACTCTCATTCTTATTATTTTTTTTTTCTCTCTCTCTCTTTCTGTATATATATCTCTACATCTCTTTGTGTGTAAGCGCGGGTGTGTGTTTGCATGTATCTAAGGCATGCGTACATGCATATCTGAAAAAGATACGAGACAGGAGAGAGATGCTCAAGAAGATGAACATAGAGAGGGAAAAGGTAAGAGACAGAAAAAGGAAACGAGGAGGCCATGGCACAGACCAATGACATAACGAAATTCCTCATGAAATATTCAGGCCTATGCATAAGAATACTCAGCATGACAGTCTTCATTATATACCGTTAATTCGTTTAAGAAAATGCGAGCATATATTTTCTAAATAATATAAGAGAGGAAAAATACGTCACTATTGTTAAGTGATTTCTCTTTATAGCTATACTTCCACTGACTGAGGATTTTACATCACTTACGTGAAAAATCCTTTCGTGGGATAGACAGTGAGATAGATAAACAGCTAGACAGTAAGATATATTGACAGATAGACAGATAGAGTGTGAGATAGATAGATTGACAGAGATAGATGGACATATGAACAATGATATAGATATACAGATAGACAAACAGATTTACAGTGAGATAGATAGATAGACAGTGAGATAGATAGACGGTGAGAAAGATACACAGACAGACAGTGAGATAAACACAGATAGAAAGTGAGATAAATAGACCGTGAGATAGACAGTAAGATAGATAGATAGACAGTGAGATAGACAGACAGATAGTCATTGAGATAGAGAGACGGATAGACAGTGAGATAGATAGACAGTGAGATAGATAGACAGTGAGATAGACAGATAGACAGTGAGATAGATAGATATCGACACTGAGACAGATAGGCAGTGAAATAGATAGATAGGCAGTGATATAGACAGACAGTGAGATAGATATACAATGAAATATACAGATAGGCAATGAGATCGATAGAGAGATACATGGATAGACAGACAGATGGATATGAATACAGATAGTAAACCTGGGATGTGGCTACAAACGCAAACATATAGTCTTGCAGTCTTACAATAGATAGACTGTGAGATAGATTGACAGTGAGGTAGATGGAAAGATAAACAGTGAGACAGAAAGATAGACAGTGAGATAGATAGACAGTGAGATAGATAGACAGTGAGATAGATAAACAGTGAGAAAGATACACAGACAGTGAGATAGATAGATAGACAGTGAGATAGAGAGACAGATAGACATTGAGATAGATAGATATACAGTGAGAGATAGACAGACACTGAGACAGATAGACAGTGAGATACATACACAGATAGACATTGAGATAGATAGATAGACAGTGTGATAGACATAGACGCTGAGACAGATAGACAGTGAGATAAATAGATAGGCAGTGAGATAGATAGACAGTGAGATAGATATACAGTGATATATACAGATAGACAGATAGATGTAAAGATGGATAGATATGCAGATAGAGAGAGAGATAGGAAGATAGATTTGATATGAAAAGTTAAAAACCTTTATACTTATTCTGAAGTTAACCTGGGGTATGGCTACAAACACAGACAGAGAGTCGTGCAATCTCTCACTCTCTCTTTCCCTTTCTCTCTTTCTATCTCACACTTTCGCTCTCTCTCACTTCCCCTCTCTCATTCTCCATCCATCTATCTATCTCTCGTTTTGTTTATTATTTGTATGTATTTATGAAGGCATGCGCTATTCACACACACACGCACAAAAGAAAGAAAAAAATACTAAGCAAATTCTAATGACAATAACATCATAAAAACAATAAACTGATATACGTTGCAGCTCATTAATCCCAAAGAGCACAATTATTGATATCAAAGATGGCATAATGAGTTAAACACCTGCCTTCGAGGTTCGACCCCCCCCCCCCAGTCCTTTTCGTTTTACTTTTGATTGTATTAATGACACCGATAGAATAAACAACATTTAGATTTATTAGAATAACGAAGAGATTATGAAGTGCAGATACCGACAAACGAGAGGACACACGAAACACTCTCCCTTTTATTCTCTCTAATAATCTAACAATCGTTCACTCTCAGATTCTTATTATTTTACTATCTCCCTTTCCCTCTCTTTTTATTTTTAATTTATCTCCTTTTTTCTCTATATATCTACCTATCTAACAGTCTTTCACTCTCATTCTTATTATTCTTTATCTCTTTCTGTATATATTTTACATTTCTACCAATTGTTCATTCTCTCTCTTCTCTCTTTCACTACACTGGCAGTTTGTTTAATTGAGATTAATTTAAACGTCTGATCTTTGATATTTATATAAAAAAATTCATCCACGCGAAGACACAGAGGTTAGTATTTTAAATTTAAATATCAATAGAATTTTAGTTTCGATCTCTGTGTGTGTGTAAGCGCGGGTGTGTGTTTGTATGATTGTAAGGCATGCGTACATGTATATCTGAATGGCAATAATATGCCCAAACAGATTTGTAACCAATAAAAGTTACGAGACAGGAGATAGATAGAGATGAACATAGAGAGGGAAAAGGTCAGAGGCTGAGAAAAAGCAAACAAGGAAGCCAAGGCACAAACTAATAACATGATAACGAAATTCCTTATGAAGTATGCAGGCCTATGCATAACAGTAAACGACAGGACAGTTATCATGTTTATATACCTTTGATTTGATTTAGAAATAATAGGTGGAGAACTTATATTTGTACGGAAATATGTGTTCATTATTGTCACTATTAGTTTATTACTTTTCTTTACAACTTTATTTCCTCTGACTGAGGATTTTCCATCACTTACGTGAAAAATCGTTCCGTGGGATAGACAGTGAGATAGATAGATAGACAGATAGACTGCGAGATAGATAGATTGACAGTGAGATAGATAGATAGACAGATAGACTGCGAGATAGATAGATTGACAGTGAGATAGATGGACAGATAAACAGTGAGATAGACAGACAATGAGATAGATAAACAGTGAGGAAGATACAGATAGACAGTGAGATAGATAGATATACAATGAGATAGATAATGAGATAGACAGTAAGGTAGACAGACAGACAGTAAGATAGATAGGCAAATAGACAGTGGAACCCAGACAGATAGACATTGAGATAGATAGACCGATAGACAGTGAGACAGATAGTCAGTGAGATAGATAGATATAGACACTGAGATAGACAGACGGATAGACAGTGAGATAGATAGATATCGACACTGAGACAGATAGGCAGTGAAATAGATAGATAGGCAATGATATAGACATTCTTTGTATGTATTTATGAACATATGCGTTACAGACCAAAAAAAAATATATATATATAATAATAACGTTAATGTCACTGTCACTTTTTTCTCCTTGTTTACTAGACATTCTTCATTTAATATTTTACGCACTGTCAACAAGTCTGACTGAGTCTAATCCTAAAGTCTAACAATTTACAGTAAAGGTTTGTCAAAGTTAATATTTTAAAATCCCGACTTTCAGGATCATCGTTCAGGATATACAGTTACTTTTAAATTGTTTGATTATTCTTACTAACATGGAAATTGTTGATTGAATCAGTACATTTGTGGCCGTAAAATCGAAAGTAAAATGAAAAGGACTAGGGAATCGAAGGCAGGTGTTTAACTCATATTAAAGGAAATGCTTTTCGGAAATAATAATCTACAGTTTTCAGATTGCTTTTGGTTTGTTTGTCTTTATTTGGCGATGTGATTATGGTGGGGGTATATATGTGTGAAATAAAGGAAGATAAATATTAGAAAGATGGATAGATAGAAAGATAGGTAAATAGAAAAATGGACAGAGAGAAAGATGGATACAGAGAAAGGTGGATAGAAAAAGGTTTAGAAAGATAGATAGATGGATAGATAGACAGAAAAATAGATAGAAAGGTAGATAGATAAATATATAGATAGGTAGATAGACTGTGAGATAGACAGTGAGATAGATCGGCAGATAGACATTAAAATAGATTCACAGATAGACAGTGAGATAGATCGACAGATAGACAGTGAGATAGATCGATAGATAGACAGCGAGAGAGATCGACAGATAGGCAGAGTGAGATAGCTTGCCAGACAGTGAAACAGTGATATAGATAGATAGTGAGATAGATGACAGACAGTGAGATAGATAGATAGATAGACAGATAGACTGCGAGATAGATAGATATTGAGATAGACAGATAAACAGTGAGATAGATATATAGACAGTAAGGTAGATAGACAGATAGACAGATATACAGTGAGATAGATAGGCAGATAGACAATGAAATAGATTACAGACAGAGAGTGAGATATATAGATAGGTAGACATTGATATAGGCAGATAGACAGTGAGATAGATAGATGGACAATGAGACAGATATATAGACAGTAAGGTAGATACACAGATAGACAGTGAGACAGATAGGCAGATAGACTGGGAGATAGATAGACAGGGAGAGAGATAGGTAGACACCGAGATAGACAGATAGACAGTTAGATAGTCAAATAGACAGTGAAATAGATAGGCAGATAGACAGGGAGAGAGATAGACAGTGAGATAGATAGGTAGACACCGAGATAGACAGATGGACAGTTAGATAGATAGCCAAATAGACAGTGAGATAGATAGCTAGTAAGGTAGATAGACAGATAGACAGTGAGATAGATAAACTGACAGATAGTGACATAGACAGATAGACAGCGAGACAGAAAGATAAACAGTGAGACAGGTAGACAGTTATGAGCCAATATATAAGTGCGCCTATGACCCATATTGGCGCGGCCCTTTGCACCTTTGTCCCTTTAATCCTTCAGGGCGCTTCAGGGCTCGCGTAAGGGCTTGCTCATGTCCTCTACATTACTGAGTTTGTCAATTTTAAAATTTTAATGTTATGAACAGAGAGAGGGAGAGGGAGAGGGAGAGGGAGAGGGAGAGGGAGAGGGAGAGGGAGAGGGAGAGGGAGAGGGAGAGGGAGAGGGAGAAGGAGAGGGAGAAGGAGAGGGAGAGGGAGAGGGAGAGGGAGAGGGAGAGGGAGAGGGAGAGGGAGAGGGAGAGGGAGAGGGAGAGGGAGAGGGAGAGGGAGAGGGAGAGGGAGAAGGAGAGGGAGAGGGAGAGGGAGAGGGAGAGGGAGAGGGAGAGAGGGAGAGGGAGAGGGAGAGAGAGAGGGAGGGAGAGGGAGGGAGAGGGAGGGAGAGGGAGGGAGAGAGAGAGAGAGAGAGAGAGAGAGAGAGAGAGAGAGAGAGAGAGAGAGAGAGAGAGAGAGAGAGAGAGAGAGAGAGAGAGAGAGAGAGAGAGAGAAGAGAGAGGAAGGGAGAGAGAGAAGTAAAATGAATTAATTGATCCTATCTAATACATTGAAAAGCATTCCTCTCATCATATTGCTGCAGTTATGTTAACACTATTTTGATTTGTAAGAGTAGAAAAGAATGGGACAGAATCGCGATTTTCCTAATCACACTAGGGAGTGTCATATTAATCAGAAAATCACTATTACAACTTCTAGTTTCAAGATTGTTTGCTTCGCGGAATAAAATACGCAATACATATAGTAATCGTAAATATGTAATGTATTAAATATACTCTGGTTGATAAGTGAAATAATTGTCTATTTGTCAGTTACTGCTGTTAAATAAAGTACGTAATAAGCAATGAATAGTAAGCACTTTTACTTATAAACGTGATAAATCAATGAAAGCATTTACATATTTAATGCATATAATAATCCAACCGCACTATTGAGAATTACAAAAAGGAATGAAGTGTGAAAAATGTTAATGAATGAACAAGAAGAAACTTGACAATCAATACCTAACACAAGTACAACTCTTGTTACGTGACATTTCGCCTTCATATCAGGCCACGTCATTCAGATTTGACTTTTCTATGATTCTGGCGACACAGAAGTAGTCATCGGAATGATATTAGTGACACACCAGCCATGACATTGTGCATATCAGTACACGAACGCAGTCACAGAAAAAGTGACAGAGGGAGGAACTTATCATCTCATCCGGCCCTTATTCCATATTATCATTTCTGCTGCAATATCCTTTAATTTAGTTTATTAAGTTTATTCTCTAACAGCCTGTTGTAAACCAAAAAGGAAAGGCTCAACTCCCTTTTCATTTAACGTCGAATAGATTCAGTAAAATCTGGAGTATGTTTACACAAAGGAAAATAAGCATGATAATCCTGTATGAATTTCACCGCGACATTATTTAAGGATTTTACAAAGCATGATTTCCTGCTCTCTCTCTCTCGCTCTCTCTCTCTCTCTCTCTCTCTCTCTCTCTCTCTCTCTCTATATATATATATATATATATATATATATATGTATATATATATATATATACATATTTCTCTCTCTCTCTCTCTCTCTCTCTCTCTCTCTCTCTCTCTCTCTCTCTCTCTCTCTCTCTCTCTCTCTCTCAATCTCTCTCTCTCTCTCTCTCTCTCTCTCTCTCTCTCTCTCTCTCTCTCTCTCTCTCTCTGTGGAGGATTAAAGGGACAAAGGTGCAAAGAGCTGCGCCAATATGGGTTAAAGGCGCACGCATATATTGGCTCATAATTGTTTTTCATGTATTATTGGATGCGTCTTTTTAGAGTTTAGTAATAACGGTGGCCATTGGCAGTTCGACCACCGACTTTGAGTCAGCTGTTCCCTAAATTACCACCTGAATAACGTTATTATAATCATAAGATCAGCAACAAAAAATACCCCACCAAAAAAATCAAGGAATAACAATAGTATAAAGATAATAACAAACGAATAACAAAAAAGTAACAAACGATAAGATAAAAATGAAATGACAATTACTACGAAAATAATAACGCTTGTTTGATTATTATTATTATTTTTTTTATTATCTATGTTAAATATACGCTTTCTTTGAATAATGACCCTTTAGTTATTATTGAAATGTGCAATAGAGAACTACCTAATTTACATACTATATTGAGCTGCGTCGTGCCTGAAACGGAGTTAGAAATATAAAAAACCCGATTTCTTAAGGAGAACTTTAGATATTGGTGGCAGCATCGGTATCGTCTCTAACTCGCACGTTGAAGATCCAGGATCGAGACCAAAGTTAATCCTCTTTGGCTTCGGGAAGAGTTAACAAGTGTTTGTTGACACTTGCTCGTGTTTGGCAGTTCACGAGTGTTCTCCACGGAGATAACGTCCCCCTCTCGAGGTCAGAGGTCACTCAGGTCGGCAGCTATGCAGAAAGGCAGCGACAGGTATACCATAACCTTGATTGTTAATTTGCTGGTTCTGGTTGGCCGACTCGGTAGCTGTTTTGAAAGTATTTTCGATTTAATTTATAAAATAAGATCTTTAATCTCCAATCTTTTTGTTTTAGTCTTATCTTCGGACAACTATCAATTTCATAGTTTCAATTCTATAATATTAATAATAAGAATAATAATTAGATATTAAATAGCAAGTCGTCAGTAACGACGAATATACTGCATCGCACAATTAATATAATAATAAATGTCTGAGATATACCTCACTTATATATATATATGTATATATATATATGTATATATAATCCATATGTGTAAATAGCATACATAAATGTATTAAAACACCAGTTCACTCACATATAAGCGTGTATTCATGTGTTCACATATATATATATATATATATATATATCTTTGTCTCTATATAAATGTTTGTATATATATATATAAAGGAAAACAGCCACAGTATGAAATGAAACAGTATCGCAACATTTCGAACTGTTCACGAGTTCCTCTTCAGACGAATAATTAACCGAAATGGATACATGGGGAGAATTTTGACGAGATGGCGGAGAGACTAAACGAACAAGTGCTGAATCAGGTCTCAGGAGGAGGGTCAAGGTCAAAGAGTTAAAATTGGGCAATTTTCTAATTAACAGAGCTTCTAGCATTTCTATTTCATAAGAATTTGCTGATTTATGGATTGATTTAAAAGCGCTTTTCCTGTTACGCTGGTATATATTTCGGTTAACTATTCGTCTGAAGAGGTGCGTGTGTGTGTTTGCGTATGTGTGTGTATGTATATGTATATGTATATGTACATGTGTATGCATATGTATAAGTATATGTATATATGTATATATACATATACGCATATGTATATACTATATCTGTAAACACGTATGTTTGTTTAGATTGCACGCCCCTATTGGAGCACTAATGCCAAATCGGGCG
>NC_061821.1:22075141-22077641 GCF_019202785.1 Penaeus chinensis | reverse complement strand
TAAAATAAAATAAGAGAAAAGAAAAGAAAAAACAATAAAAGAAAGGAAAATAAAATAAAATCAAAGAAGAGAAGAGAAGAGGAGAGAAAGAGTGATCGGAAAGATACGAAAATAAAGAAAACAATAAGAGAGAAAACCTGTATTCTCTAATTACAAAAAGGAGAGTCATGCCTAGCACAAAACATATTTTTACTTGTCAACGAAAATAAAGGATTAGAAATGACAATAACTAACACCAAGAAGGTAAAATGAGTTCGTCATTTCCTTTTCTTTGGTTAGATATCATCATAAGTATTTTGTTTTTGTTACAGTCATTATTATATTTTTGTCATTGTCGTTATCATTATTTCTTATCATGATTATTATTAATGATAACGGTAATAACTGAATAATAATGAAAATGAAATTACACGTAAATGGGTAGTTAATGAGGAGAATTCTTGAGTTAAACGAACAAAAGACAATCTATTCTGCTGCATCTCGAGCTGATGTCACTGAGGGTAAACCAAGATTGATGTCAGGATGTCTGCTCAACCAAAGGCACTACCAAAAATAGACAAGGAAAAAGGTAAAATGTGGTCAGAGTAAAATTGCTGTTTGTCACTCTGGCTATCTGTTTATTATCATTATTATTATTATTACTATTGTCGTTATCATTATCATTATCATTATCATTATCATTATTATTATTATTATTATTATTATTATTATTATTATTATTATTAATATTATCATCATCATCATCATCATCATCATCATCATCATCATCATTATATTAACACTATTTCATTATCATTATTGGTGATAATAATAACGATAGTAAAAGTAATGAGGCTAACAGCTTAGGGGTCTGCAGTAGCAATAACAGTAAACTATGACAGCAATAACAAGAACATGAAAGAACACCAATACCAACAACATTGGTACTTTATAACACAAACAAACAAATTGGCAACAATGAATAACAACGCCATTAACAACAATAAATAAAATACGCCTGTGACGATACAAAAATATTATAATTGTAATAATAACAATGATAATGATAATAATAATAACAATGGCAATTATATTATTATTATCATTATTATTGTTGTTGTTGTTATTATCATTATTACTAGTTTTCTTATCAGTATAATTAAAAAAATAGATATACATATATATGTGTATATATATGTAATATATATGTACACACACACACACACACACACATACACATACACATACACACACACACACACACACACACACACACACACACACACACACACATATATATATATATATATATATATATATATATATATATATATAAAATATATAATTACATTAATAACATCACCGCTGCTAACAACAGTAACAACAGCAATAGATAACATCACCGCCACTAACAACAACACTACTTCGCAACACAAAAACAACAACAACAACAACTAAAATATTTAAAAGATAAGAAAATAAAAAAAAGCATAAAGCAGGCAGAGAGAACACGCATCAGCTCTGCCATCAACTTTCCAAAAATGCAAATAAGATTTTACACGCGAACAACCTTTCCATTGAACCGTATAAATGGTCTGTCATACCTCATAGCATGTGTGTATGTACCTCTTAAGAAACGTCTATCTGCTAGACCGCTTGTGTGAGCTTGAGTGAGTGTTGGAGTGGAGGTAAGGATGGAGGAGTGAGGGATGAGAGATGGGGGAGTGAGGGAGAAGGATGGGGGGAGTGGGGGATGAGAGATGGGGGAGTGAGGGAGAGGGATGGAGGAGTGAGGGAGAAGGATGGGGGAAGTGAGGGATAGGGATGGGGGGGTGAGGGAGAGGGATGGGGTGTGAGGGAGAGGGATGGGGAGCCAGGGAGAAGGATGGGTGAGTGAGGGAGAGGAATGGAGAAGTGAGGGAGAAGGATGGGGGGAGTGAGGGAGAGGGATGGGGTGTGAGGGAGAAGGATGGGAAGTGAGGGAGAGGGATGGGGGAATGAGGGATGAGAGATGGGGGAGTGAGGGAGAGGGACGGGGGAGTAAGGGAGATGGATGGGGGAAAGGGAGGGAAAGGGATGGTGTGTGAGGGAGATGAATGGGGGAGTGAGTGCGAAGGATGAGGGAGTGAGGGATGAGAGATGGGGTGTGAGGAGTAGGGATGGGGAGTCAGGGAGATGGATGGGGGAGTGAGGGAGAAGGATGGGGGGAGTGAGAGAGAGGGATGGGATGTGAGGGAGAAGGATGGGAAGTGAGGGAGAGGGATGGGGGAATGAGGGATGAGAGATGGGGGAGTGAGGGAGAGGGACGGGGGAGTAAGGGAGATGGATGGGGGAAAGGGAGGGAAAGGGATGGTGTGTGAGGGAGAGGAATGGGGGAGTGAGTGCGAAGGATGAGGGAGTGAGGGATGAGAGATGGGGTGTGAGGAGCAGGGATGGGGAGTCAGGGAGATGGATGGGGGAGTGAGGGAGAAGGATGGGGGGAGTGAGAGAGAGGGATGGGATGTGAGGGAGAAGGATGGGA
>NC_061821.1:22055141-22065141 GCF_019202785.1 Penaeus chinensis | reverse complement strand
TTCCAACTTCTGTCAACTTCAGTTACTTGCTTTATGCGTCTTGCATTTCAACGGCAAACTTTTGAGATTACGTTCTCGTCTCAAACATTATAGGACTTAAAGCAGTATCTAAGAGTTAACTTCGACTTGTCTGTCTACCACTCTCTCTTTTCCATTTCTCTCTCGTTCTCCAGCTCTTCGTCAGGTCAAAAAGAGAGAGTTTAAGAATACTGGAATCACATTTCGCGGATATTTCACTCTCTAGTTAAGTGATATAAACAACGTTTCTCTCATGATTATAATATAACACCATAATCACAATATTAATCGTCAAAAAATGATGTTTTTACTTCCTTCCGACAGTAGACTGCAGAGGGATAATTTCAGTTTTCTATTTTGAAGACGCAATTTTCTTGATATGAACCAGAATTAGACTACGAGGTACAGAAACATACACACTTAAATATACATGCATTTACACACGTACACAAGTACTTTTCTAAAACATTTAATATGTTGCTATATATTATTCAGTTTTGTACATTTATTTCTACAAACAACTCTCCACACCAGTTTTTTTTTATAACATACCAGCTGGTGTGTGTGTGTGTGTGTATTTAGATCTGTTTAGGCAATATGTAACAACACTACAAATTGCAATATAAATTAGAGATAGGTATGCACAACACCTTGATTTATATACAATAATAACAA
This sequence comes from Penaeus chinensis, assembly GCF_019202785.1. Taxonomy (NCBI): domain Eukaryota; kingdom Metazoa; phylum Arthropoda; class Malacostraca; order Decapoda; family Penaeidae; genus Penaeus; species Penaeus chinensis. Next base: position 22,064,448 of record NC_061821.1, on the reverse strand, counting down.
GAATGTTGCCAATTGAGAGCTCCCGGCTCATTAGTTGTAACATATCTCTATCTCTCTCTCTCACTCTCTCTCTTATATATATATATATATATATATATATATATATATATATATATATATATATATATATGTGTGTGTGTGTGTGTGTGTGTGTGTGTGTGTGTGTGTGTGTGTGTGTGTGTGTGTGTGTGTGTGTGTGTGTGTGTGTGTGTGTGTGTGTGTGTGTGTGTGTGTGTGTGTGTGTATGCATGTATGTATATGTATTATATATTATCAATTACATTAGTCTAGAATTCTTAATAAAACATTATTTTAAGTTCTATATATACATTATAATTAACTGATTAAACGTACATACGCTTGATAATATCTTGTACAAAAAGTTAACTATGGATACAAATTGATGATGCTGTAAGGTCTCAGTATACATTGACAATACAGAATGGACATTGTGTTTAACTCGAAATATACATTAGTTAAATTAAACAGTACTCATGCTGGAAGGACACAAATGTTCATTTAAGTTCCATTCAATAATGTTTATGTTATTTATTGATCTGATGGAAACAGGCAGACTATTTCAGACATTTACTGCATGGTCAAGGATACAGGATTTGGACTGTGAAGACTAAATCTGGGGTATCTGCAGAAATATAGGTAGTTTGAGCCCTCACACACACACACATACACATACACATACATATACACATACACATACACATACACATACACATACACATACACATACGCATACACATACACACACACACACACACACACACACATTGTACATATGCATGTTTTCTTTTCAATTTCCCTTTAGTATGGGGATATGTAATATGATATAATATAAAATATTCTACATCAATGGCCATAATGAGATCTTCGGTAATATGAGAAAAACGTGAACATTTCACTAGATTATCATGCTCTACCAACAAAATATTTATCTTAAAAACCTATACTACTATCATAGATAATAATATAAAGTATAAGCTTTAATATCAAAATGCTTTCATATTAACAAGGCCATAAATAAGAGCAAGACAGTTTATTTTTCGTATGCCTACGCTTGTCATGCACAAGCAGTAATAGTCATCATTGTTTTTATTATATAATTTATGCTTTAGCCTTGGGGATATTTAGAAACAGTCTATGGCGAATGATATACAGGAAGTACCTCATACTGATTCATGTTTTGTTTACAGAATGTGCTTGAATGGTCAAAAGAATATTACGAAAATTGATATCAAGTTCTACATAATCAGTTTACTTCGTGTGTACGTATAATTGAATATGAAGACGTAAACGCATGTATCCTCTTAAATGTAATTAATATCAATAAATAAAAAGTGACATATTCAAAACATTTAAAGGAGTGGGACGTTCGACACCGATGCCGTTAGACGAAAGAAAAGGTGAAGCGCGTATTTTCAACTCATTTTGTTAGTTCTCCATCGTTTTATTTATAATTTTAGGAGGTTGATAACTAAGAACTTGTATTTACTGCTATTTCCTAATGCAATACCAGCAAAACTTAAGCACGATTCCTAGGAATGGGGGTGGAGTCAAACCTTTGGCAACAGCGTAGAAACATCGTTGCCATCGCCGCCGGGACGGGGAATGTCGCGAATGAGATTAGCTTTCTAGTGCTTGACAGTTTTTTGACAGGGGAGATTAAGGCTTTGAATTGTGAAGGAAGTTTTAAAGATTGTCTTGACGTGCATTTATCGACTTGAATACGAGGGCTGCGCATGTTCATGTCAGTAAGTTTCAAGAGTTTTAATTTCTTTAAAGATCTATTTGTATGGTCATACTTTCGCAGTCTTAATATAGTTCAAATTACTTTTTTATAAATTTTATCAGTGACTATATGCTTGACTGACTTGTTGCTCCCCAGATTGTCTGACAGTAGTTTTTGTAGTGGGCGGGTAAATTTAGGCGTAATAGCTGACTATTGCTGTGTAAATATAGTTTTATGTTATATTTATTATATCCAAGTTCTGGCTTCAAGAAAATGATTGTGGCTTAAAGTTGTCTTGGAAATACGGCTTCTCTTTTCTCCAATTCTCTAGATGCATGCACATGATATTCATTAAAATGTTCAGGAATTTGTTTTGTATAAGTGAAACTTCCGTTATTAGTTATCAGCTTTAATGTTCTACCTTCTAGCATCTCGATTTAATAAATTGTTTAAAATCCTCCACGTTTTCTCGCTATCTCCACTGCAACTCTCTTAACATTCCAGCATAGCGTTTAATTTTAGCGTGTCTTAGTCGCCTTGTGACTTCGTTTCGCAAGTTACGAAATACAACCATAATTTAAAGGGCAACAAGATTTTTTTTCTGTAGTTTATTTTTATTAGCTCTTAGGTGTTTGAGTTCTGTTATGTACGGTTTCTCGAGAGATTTTATCTTTTATATGTTTTAGTTTATTGGGAAATTTTCTTCACTAAAGCCTGCATTGAATACACATACACATAGACATACACTTACACATACACATAAACATACACACAGACATGTACATGTACATACACATATACACACATACACGCGCGCGGGCACGTGTGAAAACACCATTTGACATTCATACTTTTAAAACATGAATACACCTTAAAACAGCAAATGACATACACTCATATCTCATATGATTAAATTTCTCCCTCTAGCTATAAAATTAAAACCCGAATTTACGCCCCTCTTCCCGTAATTAAATAAGCTAAAAGCGGGAAGATGAAGGAAAGGATCAGAGAGTCTTTAAAGCTGCTTGCGTGACTATAAGAGACACGACAATGGCGACACAGAGGGTCAGATTCTCTCTAAAAAGTGTTGAATCTTATTTCATGTTTTAGCCTCTGTTTTCTCAACACTCGCGCTATATAAACATATTGTCATATGTACTGTCATCAAGGCACATCACACATGCCACTGAGCATCAGATTCAATGTCATATGAGATATTTTTATTACGACATTCTCTCTCGAGTTTAGAAATCTTATAACATAATTGTGACAAATGGAACGTCACATCGTTTTAAAATCATACAAGTAAACATTGATTGCCTTTTTTTTTCATCTATTTTTACTAATCTGCTTGGGTTATTACGTAAAACTCCGTAATCATAAATATCCTGTAAAAAAACAAAAAAAAAAAAAAAAACATGCAGCTAAAACGTGTTAATTTGAAATCCCATTTTCAACACCTTGCAGAAAATAACGAAAGGGTTAACAGGTCATTTGAAGTTGCTAAAGTATTTGCAATTTCATTCGATCATGCAAGGGTCATTAGCCATGAACGTGTAGCTTTTAATTCAGATGTATAAATGTAACATTAGTTTTTCATTTAATTATTTATATATTTTCAGCTATCTAATCTATTTATCTATGTATCTATTATTTATGGGATGGGCTAGAGATTGGCCGATAATGAAAGGGATCAGGGAAGGGAAGGGAAGGGAAGGGAGAGAAAGAGGGAGAGGGAGAGGGGAGAGAGGGAGAGGGTGAGGGAGGGAGAGGGAGAGGGAGAGAGAGAGGGAGGGAGAGGGAGAGGGGGAGAGAGGGAGAGGGTGAGGGAGGGAGAGGGAGAGGGAGAGGGAGAGGGAGAGGGAGAGGGAGGGAGAGGGAGAGGGAGAGGGAGAGGGAGAGGGAGAGGGAGAGGGAGAGGGAGAGAGAGAGAGAGAGAGAGAGAGAGAGAGAGAGAGAGAGAGAGAGAGAGAGAGAGAGAGAGAGAGAGAGAGAGAGAGAGAAAGAGAGAGACAGACAGACAGACAGACAGACAGAAAAACAAAGAGACAGACAGACAAGCAGACGCAAACAGAGAGGCAAAGACAGAGACGATTATCAGATACAATAAATAACTGCACCTAAATAGCAGGCAATGAGCAGTACAACGAAATGAGCATCTTTAAGTGTCATGAAAAAAATCCCACAGCGGAGGAGATAATTTTTTTTTTTTTTTTTTAGGGAATTACAGGTTACGGTAGAGAAAGACAGAGAAAAAAGGGTTACTAATTCCGAGCAAGAGAACAGAGGAAGAAAGAGGAAGAAATGGAGGGAAGAAGAAGAAGGAGAAGGAGAAGGAGAAGGAGAAGGAGAAGGAGAAGGAGAAGATGAAGATGAAGATGAAGATGAAGATGAAGATGAAGATGAAGATGAAGATGAAGATGAAGATGAAGATGAAGATGAAGATGAAGATGAAGATGAAGATGAAGATGAAGATGAAGATGAAGATGAAGAAGAAGAAGGAGGAGGAGAAAAAAGAAAAGACAGAAAAGAAAAGAAAAGAAAAGTAAGAAGAGAAAGAAAAAGAAGAAAAGCAAGAGAGAGAAATAGATAGATAGATAGATAGATAGATAGATAGATAGAGAGACAGAGACAGAGACAGAGACAGAGACAGAGACAGGTACAGAGACAGAGACAGAGACAAAGGGACAAAGAGACAAAGAGACAAAGAGAGACAGACAGACAGACCGAGAGAAAGACTGAAAAAAACACAGCTCGCCATTCCCACTTCGCTGCCATGTATGAAAAATGTTTCCCCACCGAATTACTAATGGCTGACACTCGACGCCTTGGAGATCTGTGCTTTCTTGCGGTTCGGTCTTAGTTACAGGATTAACGATGGAGAAAGGAGAAAGGAGGAAGGAGGAAGAAGGAGGAGGAGGAGGAGGAGGAGGAGGAGGAGGAAGAGGAGGAGGAGGAGGAGGAGGTAGAGGAGGAGGAGGAGGTAGGGGGAGGAGGAGAAAGGAGGAGGAAGGATGAAAAGAGAGGAGGAAGGAAGAGAGGGGTAGGAGGAGGAGGAGAAGAAGGGAAAGGAGGAGAAAGGAGAAAAGGTGGAAGAGGAGAAGGAAGAGAAGGAGGAGCGAAGGAGATGGAATGAAAAAATAAAAAGGTAGGGACGTTAGAGGGTGAAGAGAGAGGAAGGGAGGAGGAAGAAAGGCATGAGAGGGAGGAGGAAGAAAGAAAAAAAGGGAGAAAGAGGGTGAAGGAGGGGACAGGAGAGAAGATGGATCGAGATAAGGAAAAGGAAGGGGTAGGAAGAGGAGGAGGAGGAAAGAAAATAGAGAGAGGAGACAGACAGACAAGTAAACAGACAGACAGACAGATAGATAGATAGATAGATAGATAGATAGATAGATAGATAGAGAGAGAGAATAATAAAGGGAAAGAGAGTCAGAAAAAGAATGAGCAAGGATCAGAAGAGCGAAATGGGAAATGGAGTGAGAAGTGATAATAGTGAGAACAAGGAGACAGAGAAAAGAGGGGGATAAAGAAGGAAAGGGAAATGAAAACATAACAAAAACATGTAGGGAGATGAAGGTGGAGGCGAGGGAAATCAAAAGAAGAGGAAGAGAACGAGAAAGTGTGAGAATGAGAGACAGAGAAAGAATAACCAAAAGAGAGATGTGCACAGATAATAAAGGATAAACTCCAGGGCGAAGAGAATGGAAAGAGAAATTAACAGAGAGACAGCGAGTTACTCTCAGATTTGTATAACTGATAGTAAACGTGATAATTTCATTTAAATTTACAAGTCTTTTTTTTCTCTCTCATTTTACCTCACTCACTCTCACACTCTCACTCTCTCACTCTCTCATACTCTCTCTTACTCTCTCTTACTCTCTCTTACTCTCTCTTACTCTCTCTTACTCTCTCTTACTCTCTCTTACTCTCTCTTACTCTCTCTTACTCTCTCTTACTCTCTCTTACTCTCTCTTACTCTCTCTTACTCTCTCTTACTCTCTCTTACTCTCTCTTACACTCTTACACTCTTACACTCTTACACTCTTACACTCTTACACTCTTACACTCTTACACTCTTACACTCTTACACTCTTACTCTTACTCTTACTCTTACTCTTACTCTTACTCTTACTCTTACTCTTACTCTCACTCTCACTCTCACTCTCTTACTCTCTCTCTCTCTGTAAATGCATTCATGTCAGTCCAGTTTTTTTGAAAGGTGTTTTTACGCTTAACGTGTTATATATATATATATATATATATATATATATATATATATATATATATATATATATATATATATATTTTTTTTTTTTTTTTTTTTTTTTTTTTTATTAAAAAATCCGAATATCCCGTTCAAGTTAGCTCAAAATAAAATACGGATAAGGATATTCAATAGACAGATTAATGAAATGTAGACAATAGATAAATAATCATAATGATTCGCCTATCATTTTTTTCTCAATGAAACATATACACCCCCCCCCAAAAAAAAAAAATAAAAAATAATAATAAAGAATTAAAAAAAATAGAAAATAGAATAAATAACAAAAATATATAGTCCTTAGTTTTTACTTTTGGTCAGTGGCATATACATATACAAATCACTATCCCTTACCCACTCTTATTATTGATGTTTACAGATAAGCACAATATATGTAAAAGAATTACATACATTTTTTGTATGTATTGGCTACAGTGGTGTGAGAGGCGTTATGCCGTTATCATTCTTTGTTTCGTAGTAATAACATCATTATCTTCATTATTATCAAAAAGAAGGAAAAAGAAAATCTTGTGAAAATACAGTCATCAGTGCGTCTATTTATATATATATATATATATATATATATATGTATATATATATATATATATATATATATATAACAGCACATTTTATTTTTATAGTAACAAGAGTACTATTATTATCAAGGTTATATACAATTATTACCACTATGAATTAGTCTTATCATAAGCATTACCAGTCATAACTATCAATACTGATCATTGTCATTATCAACACTAATTTGCCATAATCAATATAGTCAACAAAAAATGCTCCACCGACGCGATCGCTCCTACAACAACAACAAAAAAAAAAAACAATAAAGATAAAAAAGTGAATAAAAAACAGAATTGAATAATCCTTTTGTTGTTTCTTTAGTTTAATTAGCATAGAGGGTGTGCTGGCGAACCGATAATTGGTTGTCCAGATCGTGTGGGCGTTGTCATCTCGTCTATGAGAACGTCTTGTGGTATCGGAACCCCTTGACGTGTTGTCTTTGCAGGTTTCGATAGCCCTTAGATGTTTCTCTTTTATCTTGCGGGTTGATGGTTGTTTATTGCGAGGATGTTAGTTACTTCGATCGACAGAGAGGGAGAGAAGGAAAGAGAGAGAGATTATACTTTGGGAATCTTATCGACATACCCAAAACATCAAATATATATACATGTTTTTTCTATGAAAACGTTCTGAAAAGGCTTGATCAAAAACTATAGAAATTACGGTCTGTGTATGCATCTTGGGGGACCATGAAACGTGTAAATTCTGTCTTTTACTAATGCACTGCAGTAACTACAGGTAAATTATCCAACACTTGTCAATATAGTGTTCATATTCTATAGAGATAACTGAATGTGAAAAGGTGACAGACAATGAACAGGGCCTTGAAGATTATTATATAGTGGTCGTGGGCTACAGAATAGAAAAAGGGAACCACATTTTGTTTTTTTCTAATCATCACCTTAGCAACAATACTGTAAGAAATACCAATATATGCCTTAATTTCTGCCGTAGATGAACCACAAACTCTCTACTGTGTGTCCTTTTCGTAGCTTATGTGTAAATTGTCTGAAGGCGTTCCTGATGCCGACCCTTTAATAGATGCCATGTAAATGCAATATAACAAATTTTAACGTTATTAAATAACCTTCGTTGCAGTTTTCTCCTTTGTGCAGGATTCTCTCGTCACAACATATAATCTGGGTAAATAGTTCGTCGTATGTTGGGCAATGACAAAAAAAAAAAAAAAAAAAAAAAACTCGGGTGTGTGTGTGTGTATTTGAAGCCGAAAGTTGGGCGTAACGACCCAACTGTCGGACAGCTTTATTATCTTGTAAAACAGACGATTTATTTCGGTTTAGATGTTGTGTAATTTATTCTCGGGAGGAGGGGAAAGATAAGGCAAATAAAAAGAAAACGCATAATGATAACAACAACAACAATTACTATAATCATAACAATGATGGTAATGATATTGATATTTATAACAAAAACTCTATTTAAGGAAGCACCTTCTTATATGGGAATCAATGTATACGGGCATTTACAGTCTTTTGTATAAATTATTCCACTCGTATATAAGTTAAAGACGATTTCAATAATAAAGACAAAAATATACAGTATATGATATATAACTAAATCGAACTATATAGAAATATTTGATAATACTAATAATCATACACATATATTTATAAATATATTACATACACACATTTGTACACATAATCACGCGTTCTTAAAGATGCATGCATACACATTTATATGCTGATATCTACATGTACAAATATTTATATACAAATTAGCACTTAATTCTTACACTTGTGCTGTACATCAGAATTCACTCTGACATATGTATTAAATGGTTCCTTAACGATTTTTTGAGTGACAGTAGTGATGGAGCGTTGTGTAAATGTGTGGGCAGATTATTCCATATACTTACACCATGATATAAAATACATGTCTTTGATTGAGCCTGCAGTTATGTGTGTGTGTGTGTGTGTGTGTGTGTGTGTGTGTGTGTGTGTGTGTGTGTGTGTGTGTGTGTGTGTGTGTGTGTGTGTGTGTGTGTGTGTGTGTGTGTGCTTCCTTCCTGAAGAGTGGACACAGAAGTATTTATTTTTCTCAGTCCCAACAGTTTCAGAGTATAAAATACACTATTTTCATGGTCATATTTACCTAATCCACGAATTGTTCGGAATACTCGATTTTGAATAGTTATAAGGGGCTTTCGCGTGGTAACTAACAGCTCTCCAGACAGTGTTGCAATATGTTAAGTGTGGGTAAATTAATGAAAAAATAGATGTAGCAGTTGAAGTAGTGGTAGTAGTAGTAGTAGAATTAGTAGCGATAGTAATAGTAGTAGTAGTAGTAGTAGTAATGATATTAGTAGTAGTAATAATAATAGTAATAGTAGTAGTAATAATAATGATGATGATGATGATGATGATGATGATGATGATGATGATGATGATGATGATGATGATGATGATGATGATGATGATGATGATGATGATGATAAGGAGGACAAAAAAAAAAACAAGATATAGAATAAAAAGAGAACGAACACGTGAGAAAAAAAAGAAAAAAACTGAAAAAAGGAAGAAAAAAAGAAAAAAAGAAAGATATACTGAGAAGAAGAGAAATAAATAAATAGATGATTGAAAAACACGAATGAAAAATAAAGCAAAGAAATTAATAAAAGGGAAAACTGACAAAGAAGAAAAATAGAAATAATAATAACTAAGTACAATAAAAATAAGACAGAAAAGGGAAAAATGAAAAAA
>NC_061821.1:22019898-22034898 GCF_019202785.1 Penaeus chinensis | reverse complement strand
TCTTTCCCTATTGAGCAATAGAAAAAAAAAGGAAGAAATAACTGTTTTATTCAAGGCATGAAACAGCTGAACCAGTGATAAGATATGTAAAAGTAACGAAAATTATTTAAAACTTAACTACCGTGATATATTACACTGATATTTCTACTTAGCAAAGCCTTTGGAATTACATCTTAAAAATAAAACGAACCTCTAATCTTGAATAATTACTTCTAAACCAAAAAGCTTTTACTTAAAATTGGATCTCGTATATATCTGTAAGGTTATATGAGAGAGGAACCCAAAAGAGGCCACCCGTGAGGCGGGAAGCTTCAGGCTTAGGGGCCAAGGAAAATGAGGGGGCCCCGTTCGTTCCTCGAAAAAGGGGGTGAGGGGACCAGGCTGAAGGCTCAGAACCCACACGACCTCACAAGCCAATTATCCCCGGAGATGCAGGCCTACCAGGAGCGTGACCAATACGAAGCAGCATAACAAAAACATACAAAAATCTAAAATGAACAAAAAGAACCGTGCAGAAGGCACCAAAGTAAAACAAACTAATAAGTAAAAGACAATTGCCAGAGGGGCTTATGACTGAATAAAAATACGCCAGAAGGGCTTAAAAACAATAACAAGAACTAACATCTAAGATACAACGAGTAAAAGGTAAAATGAGGGAAGTAAAAGCTCAAGTAAAAGACAGTAAAAGGTATGAGCATGAATAAGAGTAAACAGTAAAAGGACAAGATTAAAGTAAGTAAAATTCAGAGAAAGTAAAAAGTAAAAGTCGAAGTAGCACACATGGTTCACAGTGAATGTAAAATAGTAAAATGGCACGTCCAGCCTAAATACACCTGGGCAAGTAAAAGGGGCAGTACAACCTTGTTTCGGCATCCACGGTGTAAAATCCAGACAGGTAAATCCAAAGGGTAGTCAAAGCACAGTCAGAGTATCCACTTCCTTTATTAAACGTGAACGTGGGGGTTACATTAACTCCCGCGGACGTCGGCGTAGCACAAACAATAGCATAAACAATAAATAAGGATGGTTATAATAAAATAAAATGTACAAAAGAAAAACCAATCACAAAGACAATTAAACATTAAAAGAAATAGTTAAAGAATTATAGTTATGGTAAAATAAGACGTAAAAGAATCTGCTGCGATTCATTGATAAAAATATTAAAATAAGTAACTTTCTCTCGCCTTAAAAGAGATATTAAAATTATGAATAAGTAAAAAGAAACCATACAAAAATAAAGCGGAGCTTAAAATACAAAAGATAAAAAAAAGCACATGAAAAGAAAGATGCAGACGCAGCAGATGTGGATGTCTGTTATCCGCACATCAAAATCTTCGTAAACTATGCACGGATAACTAAGGATCTCAAAAGTTTATTTAAAAACAATACAAAAAGGATGTAAATTAAAGTAAAACATGTACAAAGAAGAGCCAGCGTGGTACAGATATAAAATGCGTAAAAAGGAGGCTGGCAGAGGGAAGTGGTCCGGCTGTGCTCGACTCGCCCTGTGGATTTCGGCAGGATGCTGGGTAGGATAGGGATAGGATGGGAGCAGGAGAGGATAGGATTAAAGGTAGAAGGTAGGGTAAACGGGAAAAAGGAATGGAAAAGTGGGAAATTAGCGTAGAAGCAGAAGGAAGTGAAAAAGCGAAGGAACAAGAAGAGGGTGCGAATAAGAGGGGTACGAGGGGGAAATGCGGCAGGATACAGGGCAGGATAAGGATAGGATGGAGGCAGGATAGAGTAGGGATAGTGGTAAAAGATAGAACAAGCAAGGAAAAGAAAAAGAGGAAGAAGCTACCGTGGAAGTAGAGAGAGAAGAGAAAAAGCGAGGGGACAGGAAGAGGGTGCGGATAAGGGGACGAGAGGGATAGAAGGATCGGAGCAAGGAAGGTGGGGGGGGGGGATAGGTAGTGGGTATAGGGGGGGGGGAGGAGGTTGAAAACCTCACAACCCTCCCATACCACGGGGTCGGAGAGGACATCGGAGACACACCTGGAAAGAGAAACAAGGAAGGCCTGAGCCCGATTACTTGCCTCAAAAGTTACGGGTGCATGTTCAGCTGGACGTGCATGACACGCATCACTGAACACACAAACACAAGTAAATAAAAATGAACAGTAAAAACAGTAAAATGAAAGTAAAACACAAAACAAACACAGGCTTGTGACTAAAAGCAGCCCAGCCACGAAAAGGGGCCGGAAAAGGAGCCACAGCCCTGAACAGCTACACGCCTGGAGCAGGGGCAGCACTGGAGGACGGTTCCTGGGTCACATCATCAGCATCAGGTCCACTGGTGAAGTCGACTCGAACATCGGCTGGTCCATCTGTGTCAACGTCCTCAACATCAGGGTCCTAAGTAGGGTCAATGGGAACATCTGCGTCAAAGTCAGGAACATCTGGTGCTTCTGATACTGCGTCGTCCTCATCTTCCGATGCTTAACACAGCTCCTGGAACTGCTCCAAAAGCTGGTCAAGGTCAGGTATACCATTAGCTTCATTGTCATCACCTGGTTCTACAACAGCTTCGCATGTGGCAACAGCTACAGATGGTGGTAAGAAAGCACCCTCGATATCCCAGTCTTCTTCTGGAATGTCTTGTAAATAGGTAGAGGAATCGTCCCATTCCATCTCGGGTTCAACAGCTCCGTCAGGTAACAAGGAGGATTCAGTGTAGTGCTTCGGCTCTGTGATGGCAGAAGCAGTTGTGAATGTGCTCTCCTCTTCAGTTTGAAATGTAGACCTCGGCTCTGTCATGGCAGAGGTTGATGAACATCCCAGGCCTTGAGCTACTGTAGTTCCTGGACTGACGGGACACCTGTCTTGCCCGGCAGCAGCAATACCTGTAGACCCAGGGGCTGTATGGATCCTATCGTCGGTGAAATCAAGTTCCTCCTCAAGGCCAGTCCTGACAGGAGGTACATGATTCCTGGCAGCTGTGTCCCTGAAGGTTGATTGTGCCCGTGGCTGGTCAGGCTTCTTGATGGACTGGGGAGCACTGTAGACCTCTCCTAGAGGTGTGACGGTCCCAAGCCTTGTACCCTGTTTTAATACCAGTGGCCGTGAAGTGTGATTCAGGGCCCATATAGAGCATCGTCGTCGAGTGGCAGTCGTAACAAGGTGCGGTAGGGTTAGTTCATCAGTCACAACAGGTGTTAAAACGACATCTCCATCTGTCTGTCCCAGGCGAGAGATGCAGCCTTCTAGAAAGCGACCTGAATGTGGCGGGATCTCAGTAGGTCTTGCAAGGTGTACTGCAGCTTCTGGTGGAGTAGATGGTCGGATGGGCCTTTGAGGTCCAGTACAAACATCAGCTAGGTCTGAGTCAACCAGGCTAATCTGCAGGGAATGAGCGTCGGTATACAGAAGCGACAACTCACAACCTCCTAGAATCAGTAGTCCATGAGATGACTCTGCTTCAGACTGTAAAGTGAAGTCTAGGCGTCGCAAGAAGTCTGTCCCAAGGAGAACGTCACCGTGGAACGAAAGGTCAGCTACTATGGTTCGGTGAAGTAACATGAGATCCTTGCTGATGTTAAAGGAGAGCGTAACCTCTGCAGCTGGATGAAAAGGATCTCCTGAGACACCTTGGAGAGTCTTGTTAGAAGTATGATGTCGGAGCTTGAGTGATGGATCTATCACTTCTAAGGCACTAGGCTTGACTAGAGTGACCTGAGATCCAGTGTCGACGAAGCAGAGAAGAGTCTTCCCATCAACACTGAGTGCCACGACTGGCCGTCCGCCGACTGCTGGAGTACTCACTGCTGCTGCTTGCAACTGCTCGGTCTGGACGGCGATAGAGCGTGTGTGGGTTCCCTCCTGAGAAGTTGCCAGTGAAGCTGGGAACCCTTCCTTCCTGGCCTCTCGGAAAGGGGCACTCACGAGAGAAGTGACCGCTTCTACCACACCGGAAACAAGAGTAGGCTGAGGGTGATGGTTGGCGGGCGGCAGCCCTGCATTCCCGGGTGCTGTGGGTTGAACTGTGATGGTACTCACACCACACGTTACGCCGTGATGTTGGAGATGAGGACAGAGGCCGAGCAAGTGGAGGTGATGCAGCTAGAGGAAATAGGTCATAGCGGTCTCGTGCACGGGGTGGACGGTCTGGGGTGCGACATCGAACCTGGTACTCCTCTTCCTGCAGGTCATTTGGAGACTGATGGCGAGTGTTGGAACTGCCATGCCGGATGCCATACCTTGAGTTCCAGAGCTTCTGGGCGGTTTCTGCTAGCTGGATTGGCGAGCAATCATCCTTGAGAACAAGGAGATCCCGCAGAGTGGACGGTAATCCAGCAAGGAAGACCCGCCTGATCAGCTCTGAAGGCTCTCCAACAGCTCCTCGGTGGTCCCGGTAGCCTTGGAAGACCGACGCCTCCACCTCAAGGAAGAAGTCCATTGGAGCCTGCCTTTCACTCATGCTGTGCTCGTAGAGCACTTTGAAAAAATCAGAGGCAGTGTACGTGCCCCTGAACTTACGCCTCAGCTGCCGCTTGAAAGTCTCCCAGTCCTGTATCCCGTCAAAACTCTCGGAGTTGATGATGGTCTCCGCTCTGCCCCGACAACTTGCTCTTGCAGCCCGGATGTATGTATCATCGGTTGGGGGCCTTACCAGGTTTTCAATAGCCCGAATGTAGCTCTCCACCTCCTGGTTTCTTTTCAGGGGCTCACAAGCAGAGGTTTCCCCTTTAAAATGAGGTATAGAGTCACGGGACACCAGATACGGGATTGCATCTCTGAAAGGCGGTTGGCATCGAAGGTGGTCTTGTGCTGGCTCCTCGCCGTACCTTGTGCGCGACGGTGTGGTCAGTCTTGCGGCCGGCTCAGGGAGTGTCTGGTTAGCCTCCCATAAATGGGAAGAGGACCCAGGGTATGCTGCTAAGTCGCCCCGTGCTGCTTCCCCTCTTCTGCACACTGGCGGTTGCTGACCATCTGGCTGCCTCTGTAAAAGAGCCTGCTCTTGCAGTTGCAGACGTCTCTCCCTCTCCTCCAGTTGCCGCTGCCATTCCCGGAGGTCTTCTCTGGTAGCTGCTGGGTGAATGGGGTTAGTAGACCTGGCCGCAGGTGGTGTGGTGACTGGTCGAATATGAGGGAGTGGAATGTCCGCTGGCTGTTCCTCAGGCTGTGCTGCTGAGGGAACCTGGCTCCCATTACTGCGAGATACCACCGCCTCGGTAGGAGCAGTCCTTGCCTGAAGTTGGTCCTCCAGTCGTTGTAGCCTGTCCTCACTCTTGCGAGAGATTTCCTCCATCCTGCGGAGGAGTTCGTCCCTGTTCTGGGCTACGAGGTCCATCATCCTCTGCAGCATTTCCTCCATGATGGTAACTTCCCCCTCTACGGCTCTTACTGCGTCCTGTACCTGGCTATTAGGACCCTGCAGAACTAAAACTGGGAGGGATGTACGGTGGTCAGGCGATGAGGTACGCGAGCTTGGCTGGCTCGATGACTTGGTGCTTCGTAAAGACCTCCCACGTCCAGGCATAGTACAGAGCCTGGAAACAAAGGAACAAATCCCCACACAAAAGAGCTGTACAGCTCAATCACAAACAACCAAAAAAAAAGGGGGGGGCCAGAGATACTGGCTGACCCACAAAACAGAGTGAACGGTGATGCGTGTTCAACTGAAGCCAAATGCTGGCATATGAAATATTAAAATAACCAAAACTGCCCGTAAACTGGGTAAACACGAAAAAAAAAAAAAGACAAAGAACCAAGTGTACACAGGGGATAAGGTAAAATTAGCAGGGGTAAAAAGAAAGATTAGAACATGAAAGTGTCCCTATACCTAGCAAGAGCCACAAAGTAAAACCAACTGGTGAGCGGGCATTAGTAAAAAACAAGACATAAAATGCTGAAAGAGAAAAGCCTCGCTCAAAAAATTCTAAAACACTACGAAATCTGAAATAAAACAAACAGAACAAAACACAGAACATAAAACAAGAAACGTGGCTCTTCTAAAACTACTAAAACTAACCTAACAGGAAAAAGCTAAATGCTGGACTTTAAAAAAATCTTCATATTAGTCAACGAGCAAAGAAACTCATAAATACACTCCTGGTAGATCCCACTCGCTGCCACCAAAAATGGGGTGTACCTGTAAGGTTATATGAGAGAGGAACCCAAAAGAGGCCACCCGTGAGGCGGGAAGCTTCAGGCTTAGGGGCCAAGGAAAATGAGGGGGCCCCGTTCGTTCCTCGAAAAAGGGGGTGAGGGGACCAGGCTGAAGGCTCAGAACCCACACGACCTCACAAGCCAATTATCCCCGGAGATGCAGGCCTACCAGGAGCGTGACCAATACGAAGCAGCATAACAAAAACATACAAAAATCTAAAATGAACAAAAAGAACCGTGCAGAAGGCACCAAAGTAAAACAAACTAATAAGTAAAAGACAATTGCCAGAGGGGCTTATGACTGAATAAAAATACGCCAGAAGGGCTTAAAAACAATAACAAGAACTAACATCTAAGATACAACGAGTAAAAGGTAAAATGAGGGAAGTAAAAGCTCAAGTAAAAGACAGTAAAAGGTATGAGCATGAATAAGAGTAAACAGTAAAAGGACAAGATTAAAGTAAGTAAAATTCAGAGAAAGTAAAAAGTAAAAGTCGAAGTAGCACACATGGTTCACAGTGAATGTAAAATAGTAAAATGGCACGTCCAGCCTAAATACACCTGGGCAAGTAAAAGGGGCAGTACAACCTTGTTTCGGCATCCACGGTGTAAAATCCAGACAGGTAAATCCAAAGGGTAGTCAAAGCACAGTCAGAGTATCCACTTCCTTTATTAAACGTGAACGTGGGGGTTACATTAACTCCCGCGGACGTCGGCGTAGCACAAACAATAGCATAAACAATAAATAAGGATGGTTATAATAAAATAAAATGTACAAAAGAAAAACCAATCACAAAGACAATTAAACATTAAAAGAAATAGTTAAAGAATTATAGTTATGGTAAAATAAGACGTAAAAGAATCTGCTGCGATTCATTGATAAAAATATTAAAATAAGTAACTTTCTCTCGCCTTAAAAGAGATATTAAAATTATGAATAAGTAAAAAGAAACCATACAAAAATAAAGCGGAGCTTAAAATACAAAAGATAAAAAAAAGCACATGAAAAGAAAGATGCAGACGCAGCAGATGTGGATGTCTGTTATCCGCACATCAAAATCTTCGTAAACTATGCACGGATAACTAAGGATCTCAAAAGTTTATTTAAAAACAATACAAAAAGGATGTAAATTAAAGTAAAACATGTACAAAGAAGAGCCAGCGTGGTACAGATATAAAATGCGTAAAAAGGAGGCTGGCAGAGGGAAGTGGTCCGGCTGTGCTCGACTCGCCCTGTGGATTTCGGCAGGATGCTGGGTAGGATAGGGATAGGATGGGAGCAGGAGAGGATAGGATTAAAGGTAGAAGGTAGGGTAAACGGGAAAAAGGAATGGAAAAGTGGGAAATTAGCGTAGAAGCAGAAGGAAGTGAAAAAGCGAAGGAACAAGAAGAGGGTGCGAATAAGAGGGGTACGAGGGGGAAATGCGGCAGGATACAGGGCAGGATAAGGATAGGATGGAGGCAGGATAGAGTAGGGATAGTGGTAAAAGATAGAACAAGCAAGGAAAAGAAAAAGAGGAAGAAGCTACCGTGGAAGTAGAGAGAGAAGAGAAAAAGCGAGGGGACAGGAAGAGGGTGCGGATAAGGGGACGAGAGGGATAGAAGGATCGGAGCAAGGAAGGTGGGGGGGGGGGATAGGTAGTGGGTATAGGGGGGGGGGAGGAGGTTGAAAACCTCACAACCCTCCCATACCACGGGGTCGGAGAGGACATCGGAGACACACCTGGAAAGAGAAACAAGGAAGGCCTGAGCCCGATTACTTGCCTCAAAAGTTACGGGTGCATGTTCAGCTGGACGTGCATGACACGCATCACTGAACACACAAACACAAGTAAATAAAAATGAACAGTAAAAACAGTAAAATGAAAGTAAAACACAAAACAAACACAGGCTTGTGACTAAAAGCAGCCCAGCCACGAAAAGGGGCCGGAAAAGGAGCCACAGCCCTGAACAGCTACACGCCTGGAGCAGGGGCAGCACTGGAGGACGGTTCCTGGGTCACATCATCAGCATCAGGTCCACTGGTGAAGTCGACTCGAACATCGGCTGGTCCATCTGTGTCAACGTCCTCAACATCAGGGTCCTAAGTAGGGTCAATGGGAACATCTGCGTCAAAGTCAGGAACATCTGGTGCTTCTGATACTGCGTCGTCCTCATCTTCCGATGCTTAACACAGCTCCTGGAACTGCTCCAAAAGCTGGTCAAGGTCAGGTATACCATTAGCTTCATTGTCATCACCTGGTTCTACAACAGCTTCGCATGTGGCAACAGCTACAGATGGTGGTAAGAAAGCACCCTCGATATCCCAGTCTTCTTCTGGAATGTCTTGTAAATAGGTAGAGGAATCGTCCCATTCCATCTCGGGTTCAACAGCTCCGTCAGGTAACAAGGAGGATTCAGTGTAGTGCTTCGGCTCTGTGATGGCAGAAGCAGTTGTGAATGTGCTCTCCTCTTCAGTTTGAAATGTAGACCTCGGCTCTGTCATGGCAGAGGTTGATGAACATCCCAGGCCTTGAGCTACTGTAGTTCCTGGACTGACGGGACACCTGTCTTGCCCGGCAGCAGCAATACCTGTAGACCCAGGGGCTGTATGGATCCTATCGTCGGTGAAATCAAGTTCCTCCTCAAGGCCAGTCCTGACAGGAGGTACATGATTCCTGGCAGCTGTGTCCCTGAAGGTTGATTGTGCCCGTGGCTGGTCAGGCTTCTTGATGGACTGGGGAGCACTGTAGACCTCTCCTAGAGGTGTGACGGTCCCAAGCCTTGTACCCTGTTTTAATACCAGTGGCCGTGAAGTGTGATTCAGGGCCCATATAGAGCATCGTCGTCGAGTGGCAGTCGTAACAAGGTGCGGTAGGGTTAGTTCATCAGTCACAACAGGTGTTAAAACGACATCTCCATCTGTCTGTCCCAGGCGAGAGATGCAGCCTTCTAGAAAGCGACCTGAATGTGGCGGGATCTCAGTAGGTCTTGCAAGGTGTACTGCAGCTTCTGGTGGAGTAGATGGTCGGATGGGCCTTTGAGGTCCAGTACAAACATCAGCTAGGTCTGAGTCAACCAGGCTAATCTGCAGGGAATGAGCGTCGGTATACAGAAGCGACAACTCACAACCTCCTAGAATCAGTAGTCCATGAGATGACTCTGCTTCAGACTGTAAAGTGAAGTCTAGGCGTCGCAAGAAGTCTGTCCCAAGGAGAACGTCACCGTGGAACGAAAGGTCAGCTACTATGGTTCGGTGAAGTAACATGAGATCCTTGCTGATGTTAAAGGAGAGCGTAACCTCTGCAGCTGGATGAAAAGGATCTCCTGAGACACCTTGGAGAGTCTTGTTAGAAGTATGATGTCGGAGCTTGAGTGATGGATCTATCACTTCTAAGGCACTAGGCTTGACTAGAGTGACCTGAGATCCAGTGTCGACGAAGCAGAGAAGAGTCTTCCCATCAACACTGAGTGCCACGACTGGCCGTCCGCCGACTGCTGGAGTACTCACTGCTGCTGCTTGCAACTGCTCGGTCTGGACGGCGATAGAGCGTGTGTGGGTTCCCTCCTGAGAAGTTGCCAGTGAAGCTGGGAACCCTTCCTTCCTGGCCTCTCGGAAAGGGGCACTCACGAGAGAAGTGACCGCTTCTACCACACCGGAAACAAGAGTAGGCTGAGGGTGATGGTTGGCGGGCGGCAGCCCTGCATTCCCGGGTGCTGTGGGTTGAACTGTGATGGTACTCACACCACACGTTACGCCGTGATGTTGGAGATGAGGACAGAGGCCGAGCAAGTGGAGGTGATGCAGCTAGAGGAAATAGGTCATAGCGGTCTCGTGCACGGGGTGGACGGTCTGGGGTGCGACATCGAACCTGGTACTCCTCTTCCTGCAGGTCATTTGGAGACTGATGGCGAGTGTTGGAACTGCCATGCCGGATGCCATACCTTGAGTTCCAGAGCTTCTGGGCGGTTTCTGCTAGCTGGATTGGCGAGCAATCATCCTTGAGAACAAGGAGATCCCGCAGAGTGGACGGTAATCCAGCAAGGAAGACCCGCCTGATCAGCTCTGAAGGCTCTCCAACAGCTCCTCGGTGGTCCCGGTAGCCTTGGAAGACCGACGCCTCCACCTCAAGGAAGAAGTCCATTGGAGCCTGCCTTTCACTCATGCTGTGCTCGTAGAGCACTTTGAAAAAATCAGAGGCAGTGTACGTGCCCCTGAACTTACGCCTCAGCTGCCGCTTGAAAGTCTCCCAGTCCTGTATCCCGTCAAAACTCTCGGAGTTGATGATGGTCTCCGCTCTGCCCCGACAACTTGCTCTTGCAGCCCGGATGTATGTATCATCGGTTGGGGGCCTTACCAGGTTTTCAATAGCCCGAATGTAGCTCTCCACCTCCTGGTTTCTTTTCAGGGGCTCACAAGCAGAGGTTTCCCCTTTAAAATGAGGTATAGAGTCACGGGACACCAGATACGGGATTGCATCTCTGAAAGGCGGTTGGCATCGAAGGTGGTCTTGTGCTGGCTCCTCGCCGTACCTTGTGCGCGACGGTGTGGTCAGTCTTGCGGCCGGCTCAGGGAGTGTCTGGTTAGCCTCCCATAAATGGGAAGAGGACCCAGGGTATGCTGCTAAGTCGCCCCGTGCTGCTTCCCCTCTTCTGCACACTGGCGGTTGCTGACCATCTGGCTGCCTCTGTAAAAGAGCCTGCTCTTGCAGTTGCAGACGTCTCTCCCTCTCCTCCAGTTGCCGCTGCCATTCCCGGAGGTCTTCTCTGGTAGCTGCTGGGTGAATGGGGTTAGTAGACCTGGCCGCAGGTGGTGTGGTGACTGGTCGAATATGAGGGAGTGGAATGTCCGCTGGCTGTTCCTCAGGCTGTGCTGCTGAGGGAACCTGGCTCCCATTACTGCGAGATACCACCGCCTCGGTAGGAGCAGTCCTTGCCTGAAGTTGGTCCTCCAGTCGTTGTAGCCTGTCCTCACTCTTGCGAGAGATTTCCTCCATCCTGCGGAGGAGTTCGTCCCTGTTCTGGGCTACGAGGTCCATCATCCTCTGCAGCATTTCCTCCATGATGGTAACTTCCCCCTCTACGGCTCTTACTGCGTCCTGTACCTGGCTATTAGGACCCTGCAGAACTAAAACTGGGAGGGATGTACGGTGGTCAGGCGATGAGGTACGCGAGCTTGGCTGGCTCGATGACTTGGTGCTTCGTAAAGACCTCCCACGTCCAGGCATAGTACAGAGCCTGGAAACAAAGGAACAAATCCCCACACAAAAGAGCTGTACAGCTCAATCACAAACAACCAAAAAAAAAGGGGGGGGCCAGAGATACTGGCTGACCCACAAAACAGAGTGAACGGTGATGCGTGTTCAACTGAAGCCAAATGCTGGCATATGAAATATTAAAATAACCAAAACTGCCCGTAAACTGGGTAAACACGAAAAAAAAAAAAAGACAAAGAACCAAGTGTACACAGGGGATAAGGTAAAATTAGCAGGGGTAAAAAGAAAGATTAGAACATGAAAGTGTCCCTATACCTAGCAAGAGCCACAAAGTAAAACCAACTGGTGAGCGGGCATTAGTAAAAAACAAGACATAAAATGCTGAAAGAGAAAAGCCTCGCTCAAAAAATTCTAAAACACTACGAAATCTGAAATAAAACAAACAGAACAAAACACAGAACATAAAACAAGAAACGTGGCTCTTCTAAAACTACTAAAACTAACCTAACAGGAAAAAGCTAAATGCTGGACTTTAAAAAAATCTTCATATTAGTCAACGAGCAAAGAAACTCATAAATACACTCCTGGTAGATCCCACTCGCTGCCACCAAAAATGGGGTGTACCTGTAAGGTTATATGAGAGAGGAACCCAAAAGAGGCCACCCGTGAGGCGGGAAGCTTCAGGCTTAGGGGCCAAGGAAAATGAGGGGGCCCCGTTCGTTCCTCGAAAAAGGGGGTGAGGGGACCAGGCTGAAGGCTCAGAACCCACACGACCTCACAAGCCAATTATCCCCGGAGATGCAGGCCTACCAGGAGCGTGACCAATACGAAGCAGCATAACAAAAACATACAAAAATCTAAAATGAACAAAAAGAACCGTGCAGAAGGCACCAAAGTAAAACAAACTAATAAGTAAAAGACAATTGCCAGAGGGGCTTATGACTGAATAAAAATACGCCAGAAGGGCTTAAAAACAATAACAAGAACTAACATCTAAGATACAACGAGTAAAAGGTAAAATGAGGGAAGTAAAAGCTCAAGTAAAAGACAGTAAAAGGTATGAGCATGAATAAGAGTAAACAGTAAAAGGACAAGATTAAAGTAAGTAAAATTCAGAGAAAGTAAAAAGTAAAAGTCGAAGTAGCACACATGGTTCACAGTGAATGTAAAATAGTAAAATGGCACGTCCAGCCTAAATACACCTGGGCAAGTAAAAGGGGCAGTACAACCTTGTTTCGGCATCCACGGTGTAAAATCCAGACAGGTAAATCCAAAGGGTAGTCAAAGCACAGTCAGAGTATCCACTTCCTTTATTAAACGTGAACGTGGGGGTTACATTAACTCCCGCGGACGTCGGCGTAGCACAAACAATAGCATAAACAATAAATAAGGATGGTTATAATAAAATAAAATGTACAAAAGAAAAACCAATCACAAAGACAATTAAACATTAAAAGAAATAGTTAAAGAATTATAGTTATGGTAAAATAAGACGTAAAAGAATCTGCTGCGATTCATTGATAAAAATATTAAAATAAGTAACTTTCTCTCGCCTTAAAAGAGATATTAAAATTATGAATAAGTAAAAAGAAACCATACAAAAATAAAGCGGAGCTTAAAATACAAAAGATAAAAAAAAGCACATGAAAAGAAAGATGCAGACGCAGCAGATGTGGATGTCTGTTATCCGCACATCAAAATCTTCGTAAACTATGCACGGATAACTAAGGATCTCAAAAGTTTATTTAAAAACAATACAAAAAGGATGTAAATTAAAGTAAAACATGTACAAAGAAGAGCCAGCGTGGTACAGATATAAAATGCGTAAAAAGGAGGCTGGCAGAGGGAAGTGGTCCGGCTGTGCTCGACTCGCCCTGTGGATTTCGGCAGGATGCTGGGTAGGATAGGGATAGGATGGGAGCAGGAGAGGATAGGATTAAAGGTAGAAGGTAGGGTAAACGGGAAAAAGGAATGGAAAAGTGGGAAATTAGCGTAGAAGCAGAAGGAAGTGAAAAAGCGAAGGAACAAGAAGAGGGTGCGAATAAGAGGGGTACGAGGGGGAAATGCGGCAGGATACAGGGCAGGATAAGGATAGGATGGAGGCAGGATAGAGTAGGGATAGTGGTAAAAGATAGAACAAGCAAGGAAAAGAAAAAGAGGAAGAAGCTACCGTGGAAGTAGAGAGAGAAGAGAAAAAGCGAGGGGACAGGAAGAGGGTGCGGATAAGGGGACGAGAGGGATAGAAGGATCGGAGCAAGGAAGGTGGGGGGGGGGGGATAGGTAGTGGGTATAGGGGGGGGGGAGGAGGTTGAAAACCTCACATATCAACCAAGTAAAATATCTATTTTTTTAATCAGTCTAAAACTTCGGATTCAAGGGGCCAATATTTTTCTTCTTCTTTTGTTTTGAGATTTAGCATCAATAGTATATTTATTTATTTCGCGAAAATCACAGTATTAATGGGTCTTAATTACACGCACAAAAATAATAGATCTTGGCAGTAGTCTAGTAGTGTTAAAAAAAAAAATTAAATCTTTTTTTACCTCTATATTATTTCTTTTTTTTTAATGCATGTTGCTCCTGCGTAACTAAAAATATGTGAAATATATATGTATTTATTTCTTTGATTTTTTTTTTGTAACAGATTTTAGTGTATGGATTTTCCGTGTATGTTCAGAGTACGTCATGATGTTTTTCATTTCATTTTACCTATTTATTCTATTAAGACCTTGCTCTTGATATAGACCGAAAAGAATAATTATCCCCCTGTAAATTTACTTTAGTTTAGGCTACAATTGAATCCTTTTAAAAAATGGGATCCAATCCAGAGAAAACGGAGTTTTAACATGGTAAACTTTAGCAAATTTTATCCAGTGTCGTAAAAGATATACATACAATTCATTTAGTCACTTACACTACTTATTAAGAATTGTAATCATGTTTAGCAAATAGAAAACCAACGATTTTCAGATCAATTTATTTTTTATTTTGCAGATTGAAGAAACCCAAGCACTGATGGTCGATTCTTGGATTGTCAATGTAAGTGATATCAATTATCGTTCGTAATTCTGTTGAAACATTTGAACTTAAAGGATTACAATTATACAACTACCATAATCGGCTTCCTAGGTATTCATTTCTATATTTGATTTATAAGGAATTTGCTCAGTTTAATAGCAATGACTACAAAAAAGTCCTGATTTTTATTATTGTTTTTTCTGCTATTGTTATTGTAACGGATATTCTTACTGTATTTGTTATCATAACTACCATTATCATCATCATCATCGTCATCGTCATCGTCATCGTTATTATCATCATCATCGTCGTCATCATCATCATCACCATCTTCGTCATTGCTGTTGTTGTTATAAAATAATAGCATTAACAGACAAAGAAGATGGTATATATATATATATATATATATATATATATATATATATATATATATATAAACTACCTGAAACGAAACAATAGAAACAACACAATGGAACTAATCCAAAACAATGCAGGTAAACCATTCTCTCTCCATGTTGTAGCCCTGAATCAATACTAAATCCTTAGATACCTACACAATACACAAATTCATGGCTTCGAAATGTGAAAACGGTATTTAGGTGTTCAGTTTATGGAAATTATACAATTAAGGGGGATTTGGAAGATAGAAATAGGAGAAGGAGAGGGAGGAAACATGAGA